>NC_083766.1:62606390-62633177 GCF_963514075.1 Conger conger
GAAATGTTGATAGATTGTCCAATGTTTACTTGATAATTCTCCGGAGGAATTATCATTGTTGTCCATTTCGCCATTGTACATAGAAATTCTATGAACTATATTTTGTATAGGCTCTCTTGAACACGTTGAGCCCAAGTACAACCACCATCCGTGTGTAAGAAAATGTAGTACTTTTCAGCTAATCAAAGAACTTCAGCTAATCAAAGAACCGACTATGGGCAGGTTATTGAAGTGGTGACTAAATAGCATTGTAGCTAATGACATCACGTTTCCAAAGGTGTATAATTTGTTAGGCTTGCACAAAACACAGCATTTCTTCGCCTGTGTAATGAAACCGTAGCATTTTCACCACGCGCACGGACTCTGTTGCTCTTCAGCAAAAACAGTTCTTCGGATTTGATGCCAAAAATCTAAAAATGTAGTTTGCGATACCTGTCCTTGAGGAGTTCCGATGAATCTCGTCTGGGTCTGTATTTCTGAGGATGACGGTTGAAAGAACAACAGACGCCATTTTCAGTGACGTGACCGCATTTTATATTGCTGAGCATCTATATCGAGTATGCTTATAAATAAGGAGCCAGCCTGCTTTTGAATTATAAATGGCATGTAACATCATGGAATGGGTTTGACTTGTTGTTGGGGGTTGGGTATTTGAAAAAAAACGTCAATCAGTGGACTTGAATGAACGTATTGGTTTATACAGATGGTATTTTTGTGATTCTTGTACTTATTTTTTTTATCATCTTCTTGACCTGTCTGAGGACAGCTGCAAGGAGAGGGGGGGGGGCGTCCTCATAACACCCATAGTATCATTTCGTTTCCATGTGTCCTTTTTGAATCTCCAAATGCCCTTTTTGGAAGACTGCCTAGAAATGCAGAATGCTCATTTTTGAGGATACTGACCTCAAATTCGAAAGGGGATTTGTCCAGTGTTGTGACCTGGCTCCATTGTGTTTCTAAGTGCACCAGCCACAGCTACAATAATCTGTATCCAGTCAAATACAGAAAATCTTTTCAATGAGAGAAAGAAAAGGCTTCCACTTTGCTTCTGTAACATCTAGTAATGCGTAGTAGAACTTTTAGTCATTCTGATTCTTGGAAAACAAACCTCCATGTGTATCTATTCAGAACAGAACCAGGATAATGCCTTCAGTCAGGGGGAACTGTCCCCTGCTCGGTCTAATTAACTGTAAGTCACTTTGGATGAGTCAAGTGGAAGTGTCAGCTAAATAACTGATCTAATGTACTGGAACCTATGAAGTGCTCTCAAAATGTGCAAACCCCACTTTCTGCTTCCTCTTGGTTTGGCTCCGGTGCACCAGGCGAGATCAGTCAAGCACAGAAAAGCATTTGAATCCAAATCAATGTCAGTAATTGGACCCAGGTCTGTCCTGTATTAGCCTCTCCATCTCTCTCTCATCTCCTCAGTCTCCCCCCTGCAAGAAGCGGAAGCTGGAGAAGGCCCGAAAGCCCCTGAGTTTCTCGGTGCTCAAGCCCACGGTGACGCTGCTGAGGGCCCCAGAGGGCGGAGACCCTGACCCCAGCCCCACGGAGCTCATCGCTGGCTGGCTGGAGAAAACCCTCACTGAGCTAAAGGTGGGTAACGTCACGTTAGCGTAGCATTAAACGCTCACTGAGCTAAAGGTGGGTAACATCACGTTAGCGTAGCATTAAACCCTCAGTACGCTAAAGGTGGGTAACGTCACGTTAGCGTAGCATTAAACCCTCACTGAGCTAAAGGTGGGTAACATCACGTTAATGTAGCATTAAACCCTCACTGAGCTAAAGGTGGGTAACGTCACGTTAGCGTAGCATTAAACCCTCAGTGCGCTAAAGGTGGGTAACGCCACGTTAGCTTAGCATTAAACCCTCACTGAGCTAAAGGTGGGTAAAGTCACGTTAGCATAGCATTAAACCCTCACTGAGCTAAAGGTGGATATATAACACGGAGTCAACTGATAGAAAGCTTTATCCATTAAAATGCACACTTTTAACTTATACCGATAAGCAAGCAGAGACCATTGGTCCAGGGATTCAGATACTGCATCAGTAAATGGTAAATGGTTAGCATTTATATAGCGCCTTTATCCAAAGCGCTGTACAATTGATGCTTCTCATTCACCCATTCATACACACACTCGCACACCAACAGCGATTGGCTGCCATGCAAGGCACTGATGTCGCCCCAGTAGAATGATTTAAAATGATTTGCATAGATTTTTTCATTTGTCTGTCTTAACTGTTTCAAATTGTTACTACCACATTTGCCCCATATAGACGAGCAGTAGTCAAAGTGACGTAAAATAAAACGAAGAACTGTGTGATGTTAGCGTAGCATGTGTAATGTATGATGTTAGTGTAACGTGTGTACTGTATGATAGCATAGCGTATGTAGTGTATGTTAGCGTAGCATGTGTAGTGTATGATGTTAGCGTAGCGTGTGTAGTGTATGATGTTAACGTAGCAGCATAGTGTGCGTACTGTATGATAGCATAGCGTATGTAGTGTATGTTAGCGTAGCGTGTGTAATGTATGATGTTAGTGTAACGTGTGTACTGTATGATAGCATAGTGTATGTAGTGTATGTTAGCGTAGCATGTGTAGTGTGTGATGTTAGCGTAGCGTGTGTAGTGTATGATGTTAACGTAGCAGCATAGTGTGCGTACTGTATGATAGCATAGCGTATGTAGTATATGTTAGCGTAGCGTGTGTAGTGTAGGATGTTAGCATAGTGTGTGTACTGTATGATAGCATAGCGTATGTAGTGTATGTTAGCGTAGCGTGTGTAATGTATGATGTTAGTGTAACGCGTGTACTGTATGATAGCATAGCGTATGTAGTGTATGTTAGCGTAGCATGTGCAGTGTATGATGTTAGCGTAGCGTGTGTAGTGTATGATGTTAACGTAGCAGCATAGTGTGTGTACTGTATGATAGCATAGCGTATGTAGTGTATGTTAGCGTAGCATGTGTAGTGTATGATGTTAGCGTAGCGTGTGTAGTGTATGATGTTAGCATAGTGTGTGTACTGTATGATAGCATAGCGTATGTAGTGTATGTTAGTGTAGCGTGTGTAGTGTATGATGTTAGCGTAGCATGTGTAGTGTATGATGTTAGTGTAGCATGTGTAGTGTATGATGTTAGCATAGCGTGTGTAGTGTATGATGTTAGCATAGTGTGTGTACTGTATGATAGCATAGCGTATTTAGCGTATGTTAGCGTAGCGCGTGTAATGTATGATGTTAGCGTAGTGTATGATGTTAGCGTAGCGTGTGTAGTGTATGATGTTAGCGTGTCGTGTGTAGTGTGTGATGTTAGTGTAGCGTGTGTAGTGTATGATGTTAGCGTAGCGTGTGTAGTGTATGATGTTAGCGTGTCGTGTGTAGTGTATGATGTTAGCGTAGCGTGTGTAGTGTATGATGTTAGCGTGTTGTGTGTAGTGTGTGATGTTAGTGTAGCGTGTGTAGTGTATGATGTTAGCGTAGCGTGTGTAGTGTATGATGTTAGCGTAGCGTGTGTAGTGTGTGATGTTAGCGTAGCATGTGTAGTGTATGATGTTAGCGTAGCGTGTGTAGTGTGTGATGTTAGCGTGTCGTGTGTAGTGTGTGATGTTAGCGTAGCGTGTGTAGTGTATGATGTTAGCGTGTCGTGTGTAGTGTGTGATGTTAGCGTAGCGTGTGTAGTGTATGATGTTAGCGTAGCGTGTGTAGTGTATGATGTTAGCGTGTAGTGTGTGATGTTAGCGTGTCGTGTGTAGTGTATGTTAGCGTAGCGTGTGTAGTGTATGATGTTAGCGTGTCGTGTCACCGCAGGTGCAGCACAAGCGTGTTCCCGGAGAGGGGGCGGAGCAGAGCCTGTTCCTGACGGCAGTGGAGAATTCCTGGGTGCACATCCGGCAGCGGAGGCGGGATCAGGGGAGGCAGCTGCGGGAGCTCCCCAGGGCGCCCCCTGCTGGAGGAAGCGCCACACTGCACCCCGCACAGACGGCCCAGCCCAATCAGGACCCCCCAGCCCTGGGGTCAGAGGTCACAGGAGAGGGGGGGGCCGAGGGGAAGGAGGACGTCCCGGCTGCAGCGCAACAGGAAGTGGAGAGCAGGACGCCCCCCTCCAGCCCGGGGGGGGTCCAGCACTTCCTGTTTAAGTGCCTGCTGAGCGTGCGGGAGGAGGGGGGGGCTGGGGACGTGGGGGTGCAGATGCACTGGGTGGAGGGGCAGAACCGCGACCTGATGAACCAGCTCTGCACCTACCTGAAGAACACACTCCACCGCCTGGCCAGCACTCCCCCAGCGCCCCCCCTGACCTCTCCATGACCTCCTCTCTGACCTCTCCATGACCTCCTATCTGACCTCTCCATGACCTGACCCCTGACCTCCTCTCTGACCTCTCCATGACCTGACCTCTCTGTGACCTCCTCTTTGACCTCTCCATGACCTCTTCTCTGACCTGTCCATGACCTGACCCCTGACCTCCTCTCTGACCTCTCCATGACCTGACCCGTGACCTCTCCATGACCTCCTCTCTGACCTCTCCATGACCTGAGCCCTGACCTCTCCATGACCTGACCTGCCTGTGACCTCCCCCACAACTTTCCTGTCACTTGCCCTTTCACCTTCCTGTGATCTCCAATGTGACCTTCCCTTCATCCATCCTTTGTGCATAAAAAAATTGCGTAAAAACTTTTGTAATAATTTTGTTTTTTTAGTAGCCTACTTTGGTCCAATGCTGCTTAGCATACTGTGCTTATGCGTGTGTAGTATACAGTCGGTCCACTTTTGCAGCTGACTTGCTTTTTTAAAATTGCCTTCTTGTCAGCCTTTCCGTTTGGTTTTTGGCTAATTTCTGGCCTTTTGCTAGACAATAAAGTTATATTCTGTTTTATTCTTCTCTATTGTCTTTGGTCTGGAATTGGTACCGCACGAGTACCGCACAAATGCTGAACCCATGCCGAGAGTGGATCCAGGACTTGGGCTGCAGTTTCTGCAGTTAGCCACCAGGTGGAGCTCCTGGACTGGACTGTAGCTGCCAGCAGTGCTGGTATATGTTTGAGTGACAGGTAATCACCAGGGGCTGCTTTTGGCACCTCTGAAGAGGAACAGCGTGGGACCCATTGTGCTGTCTTTTAACCTGTAGTAAACACAAAACCGTCGAAACCCAGATGGGGTAAAAAAAAAATAATAAGACTCAGCAATTTGACTCACGCAGCAGCTGGTGTGTTTAGTCATCAGCACTTAGATACTGAGCAGAAGAACACACACACTCACACGCGCACACACACACCCACACACACACACACAGGCACACGCACGCACACACACACACACACACACACACAGTCACTCACATGCACACAAACACACACGCGCACACACACACATACTCACACACAGGCATGTGCACACACAATCACTCACATACACACACACATTCCAACTCCGTGGGTGAGGTCACCTCCTGTGGCCTGCTCTGTCTGTCACAGGAAGTGGGAGCCGATGCGCACTTCCCAGCAGGAAACAGGAAGTCTGGAACACCGCTCCACTGAGAGGGTTGTGTGTGTGTGTGTGTGTGTGTGTGTGTGTGTGTGTGTGCCAGTAAAGCGCTACTTTAGATCAGAGCCCAGATCCTGGATCAGAAACCCCCATTCAGACAGAACGGTAGCCGTCAGGATGAGGAGCCACCAAACTGACCCCAGATCAGCCATGTCAGGCTCCAGTCCTGCAGGCGTCTGTGGCTTAGCCTGGTCTCTAGCCAATCAGAGACCTGAATTATCCCTTTAAGGTGTGAGGTCACAGACGTCTGATGAGTGTTCGGAACTGAACATTCCCATGCTGATGTCACAATCACTGCCGGTGACTGGAAGCAGTGGAGTTCTAGAGCACTGACTCAGACACTTGACACTAGAAGTTGAAAAAGCCAACTCTACTCTTCCGGGAGTTAAATCACTTCAGTGCTGTAACGCACGGAAACTGAGGACAGGCTGCAGTTCTCTGTGCTGAAGGCAGGGGGTGCCAAAGGGCGGTTGCAGACTCATTCTGAGGCGCTTAATTGGCTGAGGTGTTGGAGCTGCCTTCTACATTACATGAACTCCACCACTGCTGGGCTGGCTTTTGGGCTGGATGCCCCTGGTCTAGCTGCACTTTAATCACCATGGCAACATGCGGGTGGGTGGAATCAGAGCCTGTAATGAAAGGGTGTGCTGGAATTATGAGTCGTGGAACCTGTCAGCGGTTAATCCCATTGGACAGCGGGGACTACACAGACAGCTCCCATTGGCTGGGACAAACAACTCCACAATTTCAAACTGATTTTCATTTATTTATTTTGTTTTAGTCCCCTGTGGTTTCCCTGGCAGAGCGAGCGTAAAGGCCAGAGAGAGCAGTGCATTGTGGGAGCTGTAGTCCCCGCACATGCTTCCCTGTCCTCCCGATTCTGGAACACCCGGTCACGGCGTCACGGTTACCGGGTACGGTGCGGTGCTGCCGCAGAGGTCAGTGACGTCACACGGCTCTCACCGGGAGGGGAGCACTCGCCTGGCCTGCCATGTGACTGGAACCCTGTTCACTCCGTGAGGGAGAGCGAACGGATCACTTTTATCACCGTTTCTCGGCCTTCTTGGTGATCTGCAATCATATGACGGCCATGTGCTCAACCCCTGAGCTGTGTGTGTGTGTGTTGTGGGTATAGTAAATGTGTCTGTGAGTTTGTGTGTGAAAGTGATCGTTCAATATATTAAACACGTATTTATGTTTGCGTGCACAGTATGTATACTGTGTGCATGCGTCTACAGAATGTGTGAGTGTGTGTGTGCGTGTGTGTGTGTGCGTGTGTGAGAGTGTGTGTGTGAGAGTGTGTGTGTGTGTATGTGTGTGTGTTGTGGGTATAGTAAATGTGTCTGAGTTTGTGTGTGAAAGTGATCGTTCAATATATTAAACGCATGTATTTATGTTTGCGTGCACAGTATGTATACTGTGTGCATGCGTCTACAGAATGTGTGAGTGTGTGAGAGTGTGTGTGTGAGAGTGTGTGAGAGTGTGTGTGTGTGAGAGAGTGTGTGTGAGAGTGTGTGTGTGTGTGTGAGAGAGAGTGTGTGTGTATGTGTGTGTGTGAGATTGTGTGTGTGTGTGTGTGAGAGAGAGAGAGTGTGTGTGTGTGTGTGTGTGTGAGAGAGAGAGTGTGTGTGAGAGAGAGTGTGTGTGTGTGTGTGTGTGTGTGTGTGTGTGTGAGAGTGTGTGGCAGCCAGGTCACCCCTTTCCCCCAGTACAGGCACAGAGATCTCCCCCCTGCTTTATCTGCGCTCAGGTGTGCTGTTACCTCACTCTGCACTTTGCCCTCCCAGCCTGTATCAGCCGGTCAGATGCTTCCACTTCATAACCCAGTCACAGGTGGAGGTGGAGTTACCCAACAGGACCTGGAGGTGGAGTTACCCAACAGGACCTGGAGGTGGAGTTACCCAACAGGACCTGGAGGTGGACTTACCCAACAGGCAGTATGGACTTGTGTGCCAAATCCTGTTCTCACTGAAATAGTCCAGTTAAATTCCCAATCCGGTATTTTTGCTATGTTTCCCGATAAGCTTGTGAATGACATGGACAACTGGCTTGCTATATGAGCTGTTATACTGTGAGATAAACTGGAGGTGACCCGGCGTGTACATAACGGAGAAAAACAAAATTGTGGCAACTACAACTACGGGAGAGAAATCGCCCATCATCCATTGGGGTTGTGTTGTTTTTCAAGACCAGAGAAACGGGACGCAAACAACACAGTGCAAGCCCACAAAATCCAGGGACATATTTCACTGCGATTTAGCAGAGACTCTCTCACACACACACACACACACACACACACACACACACACACACACATTTACACACTCTCATCCAGTCATCCTGAGTGGCTCACAACGCAAACACAAGCACAAGACTATACCCCTGAAGGGGAAAGTATAGCACCAACCCCAACAGCAAGTGCCTGAAGCAGACTCCAACCACAACCTGTCAACTACCCAGTTAAACCTGAAACTGAGTAGTGCAAACGATAACAAAACTGCCCTTAAGCCTGGGTTACACTTTCCGCATGGATTTTGATGATGTCAAACCACAACGAACATGCGTTTGGAGCAGCCGTACTCTCTGTGGTTGTCTCCACAGCATTAATTTAATGCCCTTCTATGTAAAGTGAGAGCTGAGAGCAGGTGCTGAATGCACACACGTCCACAGCAAACCCACATTATCCCAAACTCTCACTGCCTCCGTGGTCTCCGCGCAGCCAGAACATTTTGGGAGTACGCAGAACGGTGAGAGACCGCAGGGGCGTGTCTGCTGATGTGATGTCATTTTGACCCTGTGACCCTGGCCAATGCGTCGGGCAGAAATTGAGCTCAAAAGACAGATGGCAGTCGCCCCCCAATCAGGTGCAGGGGCACGTACAGGTGCAGGGGCACGTACAGGTGCTGGAGAGGGGCGGGTTTTTAGGAGCCAAGGTGTGGTCTGAAGGAGGTGGGTCTTTAGCCTGTTAGAGGCAGACCTGGGTCTACTGAGCTTGTCTGGTGTATGGGAGTTACAGTGGTTACTCTCTCCCCCTCTTCTCTCTGTCCTCCCCCTCTTCTTTCTCTCTCCTCTCTCTTTTCTCTCTCTTTCTCTCAGAAACATTCAGGACTGTCTGCCCCTCCACACCCACCATTACATTACATTACATTATTGGAATTTGGCAGACGCTCTTATCCAGAGCGACGTACAGTTGATTAGACTAAGCAGGAGACAATCCTCCCCTGGAGCAATGCAGGGTTAAGGGGCCTTGCTCAAGGGCCCAACAGCTGTGCGGATCTTATTGTGGCTTATTACACCGGGATTAGAACCACCGACCTTGTGTGAGAGGATGTGTGCCCCACCATGCATGTCAATGTCTTTGTGTTTGCAACCCTGGACATTTTGAACACATGATCTTGACCGCCAACTTGTGAAGGGGGGTAGTGGGGGGTTAAACACAGATTTTGGTTTGTGGCCCGCCCCCCCTTCCCATGCGTGAAACATGTATGTTTATATTTAGGCGTGTAAACGCTGGCAGTGTGGGTGGCTCGTCGGGGTGGGGGGATAGGGGGTGGGGGTTTGATTCCGTGTCTGCCGCTGCGATGCTGTCCTATCACAGCCTGTTGCTAGGCAAGCACGTGTGTGTGTGTGTGTGTTTGTTCCTTCAGTAAGGGAATGTTCCCAAATCCCCCCCTCTGTCTTTCTCACACACACCGCACACACATGCACACACACACACACACACACACACACACACACATTCACACCCTTGCCCCCCCCCCCAAACTCTGGAATCCTGCATGGAACACCGGCTGGACTCGCCGGGTTGCCATGGCGACTCCCTCACGTGATTCCCCTATAAATACCGCCGGGCTGGAGGTTTCCTGGCGGGTCCGCAGCGCGACAGGCAGGCAGTGACATCATCGTCCGTGTCGCCGAGCGGACCGAGCGATCCGCGGCCCGTCTCGGAGCGGGACGGCGTGACTTCTCGCCGCTCTGTGGAAGAAACGCGTTACCGCGCCGTGTGCCGGCTCTTGCACTGTGAGCTTTGCAGGCATGGCTACATTAACGGGTTGTTTTACCGGGTAAATAGTGTGATTCTGTATGAGGCTGCCACTGAGGGCGATGGACTATTTTAGCGCAATACAGGGACTATTTTGACAGCAAGAGGGAGGAACAGGCCTTTTAAAGTATGAGCTGCATCACACTTCCCGTGTCTGGAACACCCTAGAGCTGTAAAAAAAAAACACATTCCTGGTCATTTGAGACTGATTCTGAAAATCTCAAATCGTGGTGCAGTTTGTGTATGAAGGGCCTTGCCATTACGTCACCACCTCCCTGGGCACAGAGAAGATTTAGATGTGTGCACAAATTATATATATATATATATATATATATATATATATATATATATATATATATATATATATCGCTCGACACATTGGTTATTAGAAACTATCAACAGCAGTTGAGTCTAAGACTACATGCACTTGTTTATTTTAGCCAATTATTTCACATTTGAATTATTAATAATCATACTAATGCTGGAGTGGCCTGCATACCTATATTTTGAATATAGCGCAACATCGTGTCTTGTGGAATTGTCCCGAAAGCAAACAATTTCCACACTGTGCCCCCCCCCCCATAGTTGGAGCGGCGGAACTAAATTGTGCGCGGCCCCTTTAAGAGTGAACACGCAGTGTCCCGGCAGCTCCGCCCACTCCACGCTGTTTCGGGTTTATTGTAAAAGCAGTAAAGCGATCCCGTCTGCACACCTCCCGGCGCCGCGCCCAGGTTCGCCTGAGCAGGCGACGGGTAAGCTGGGCTCCGTCGCCGTCCGGAAAACAACCCAATATTGCAAACGAAAGCTGGGAAATCAGAATCCATCTTTTAAAGCAACAAAATAATTTACGATGTGTTTTAATTCTAAACGCCCCCTTATACACGCCATATTTGACATTCGTGCAGTCTATAGGCTACACGTTGGCATCCAAATATGGCTGTATGTGGGTCAGCAGGTTTTAAAAATGCACAGCCATTCCACATTGAGTAGGCTGGGGTGAGTCATGCTTTACGCATCGCGTTCATTTTCAACAAAGACAATCAAACGCCTTTAATACACGGCTTTGTGGAAGAACTTGCTTCTGTGCCCGTAAAAATGCCGCAGGGCTCGAAGCTGTGGCACGACAAGAAAAATGCAGCTAATTGTCAGGTCGCTGTCGGGAGGGGAGTGGCGTCGGAGCCGCTCGTCCTGTTTGATTGACAGGTGTTGAGACCCGATCCTTCAAATGCAAATGAGCCGCGCGCAGGCGAGCGCGGCTGCCCACGTGGACAGTCACCATGCCTTGTTGTTCTCCACACCGATTGGCTGCCGGGCATCGACATGTTTTAATCGGATGCAAAATGGTTAGAGCCGTCAGTAAGACGCGGCGAATGGACTTCTATGCGCTCGTTCTCTCTCTCTCGCTCTCTGCCCTGTACCGCCCCTTGGCACGATGGCAAATATATTTTAACACTTTACATTCAGTATTAGGTAGTCTACATGCTAAATTTGATAGCTATTATTTCATTTTTTTTATTCCGTAAACTATTTCAGGGTATATTAGCTATTTACAGCCGTATTGTCACGCAGGCGGCTAATGAACTGAATGCTGTTCAGTAAAAAAAAAATACATCGCTTTACAAAGAAGCGCATACTTCACATATCCCGTTCTGTCAGCCACAATTATTCTCTGTCGGTGCACGCCACAAGTGCCCGTTCTGCGCAACTCAAGACATTTAACAGGAAGGCTCTGAAATAGCACGCTCTCGTCGCATTCGTCTTTTTCACGCCAACCCCGTGTTCACCGTGTGCGTACGGGGATTAAATCACGTAATTCTCACTTGGGTTACATTCCACATCCTCTTTATTTACGGGGGGCCGAGGCGTCCTTTTCCGTATTTTGTATCCTAGTGTGCAGGGGGCGGGGTTAGCAGTGTGCAGGGGGCGGGGCGGAGCCGTGTGCCATTCGTCTTGTTGTGTTTTCAGTTACGCGCTTCGCCATCTTGTTGCAATCCCACTACGTGTGTAGAAGGCTCCTCGCGCAAGGGGATCCGGATATCTCCCCCTCCACGTTTCAGGAGAACAGATAAAGGGATCCCGTGAAACAGAAACAACAACAACAACAACAGACAAAAACACATAAAACAAGATCTCCTCTGTAACATATCAACATTATTATACTCGCCACCGACTTGCGCTTACACCGGAGAAGAGATGAGTATCGACACGCTTTTGGAAGCAGCCAGGTTTTTGGAATGGCAAACCCAACAACAGATAACACGTGGTGAGTGGGGACAGGGGACAGGGCGATCGGGAGGGGGAGGGGGATGCAGAATCTCACATCCAGAATAAAATCTGTCTTTCGGGGACTCCGTGCGTGCTGTGGAGAAAAATACCCGTTCAAACTTGAGTAGCAACATAACCAAGCACGCCGGTCAGCGCACGCAGAAACCTAACGTTAACAGACTGAATGTGTCGCTGTGGACTTTTCACATTGATGCCTTATCTATTTGTGAACAATAGTTTGTGAGCAGCACGATTGGTAGACCTTTGGAGGCTTTCGAATTGACAATCGGTAGCTACCTTGACATGATTGAATATTTGCATCCTGTAATCTGTGCAAAATGTGTGCTAGTCTCCCTGGACAGTTTAAATCCATGGCATAACTATAATTAGCCTGCTACTATGCTGGATCATTCACCTACTCCTGCAATGCTAGGGCTGCGGTGGGTGGGTTACATACTTTCTTTTCACAGAATCGCATACTGTGCGCGCCAAAGCGCTCGGCGCTACATTAATTCCTGGCGACAGTCGAGCGTTTTCTTTGCTACAGTCGCGATATGACGATGTGCAGCCAGGGCAACCGATCGTGATTCCCCCCGAGGACTCCGCGATCGGTTCGCCGCATCGTCCTGTAACTTGGGGGTGGGGGTGGTAGTTGCATTTAGACTTGTCTAACCAGCTGTCCCGCATCCAAAGATCTTTATAAGTAAGAACGATTTGGCGGAAAAAAATCGAAAGTTATTTGAATTTTCTGGCCATGGGTTGGATTCATTTTCAGTTTTAAGGGCGGTGGCAAAACACGAGTGGTGTGCCATTTTTTTTTTTTTTTTTACATAATGACCTTACATAGCCGGGTGGTTAGCTATCATATGACGCACGGCTTCAAGCCTACTTCCCGTTCTGGGTAGTAACCGCTTAGCTGCGATTCCCATGCGTTTGGAAATCCCGAATATGTTCCTCTGGAAAGCCGAAATGCTTTCCCCGGGCTGACACGCGGGTCGTGTGGGGGTAAATGCACGTTTTTTTATTCAGGTCTCTCTCTCTCTTTTCTGTGGAATTCGGTAACGTCGAGGCTGCGCGCTAATCGCCTCATCTGGGAACGGCTTTTTTTTTTCTTTTTTCTTTTTTTGTTTGTCTGCTGGTGACGTGTCATCTTGACCACGCCCCCTGCTCATACCGCGTGCCTGAAAGGCCCCACCCCCTCCCGACCACGTGCGCGCCAGGCGCTCCTGCCAGGCTCGCGGCTTCCCCCTCCTCTCCTCCCAGCGACTCACTCACTGACTGGCGCGGGTCAGCGTAGGGAGGAAAGTAGGGCACTATTCGCCCCTCTCTCCCGCTGCGTTAAGCGGTTATATAACCTGCATTTGCGTGCGTTTTAAAACTGGAGCTTGACTTAATCCACATCGCAGTCCCTTCTCATCTCGCTGTAAAAACAGAACATTTGCGAAAACAATCGAAATGTGCGCATATACATACATTTCCCTACGTTGTATAGCACAGTTACTTGTACCGCCGTCAGGTACACAATTTGTTCCCAGGAAAGGCCTTTTAGGAAAGCTCAGCATTAAAATGTGATTTATCTAGGGCAGGGAGGCGGTTCTCTGCCGGGTAATGAGACGAAGCGAGGGAAGGAACGTACTGCAAGCGGATCAGAGCGGTGTGTCGTGGTCAGCGTACACTTTCATCGTAAAAGTGACCAAAACGCCTTTGTACTATGAATACGATAAATTAACTAAATATTCTGTAGACCAGTGAACGGCGTTCAAGTTCACTGCGGTCGTAGGCAATCTTGCTGACCTGCAGAAGTCTTAAAATGTTTCTGGGCGTCGGAACACGACCTTTGCCTTATGGCTGCTTTGAGCACCATTTTGTCAAGGTTGATTTGCCTCTCTCAAGAAAAACAACGGTCTTAGGAATTGTACCACCGGCCCAGTCACATCTTAAACACTATAGGATCCAGGACAATCAGTTGAATTGAATCAGTGATTTCCTTAAAGGGACATCTAAGCCCGATTCAAGCTATTCAAATTAGAAATATTTCTGTAAGAGATATTTGAGATTTTAATGAAAATACGTCTGGCTCCCACTGCAGCGAGAGAGAATGTGTGTCTGTGCCTTTAAATGCTGCCCCCTCGTTTTATTCATTTTTCTCCCCTGTCACTGTGGCCACCAGCCAATCAGATGCGAAGAGAAACGTTGAAGGCTTCAACCAATCATGTGATAGCTGGCCCCATGTGGGAAAGTGTGTGTGTGTGTGCCAGTGTGTGTGCATGTTTGTTTGTGTTTGCGTGTGTGTGTGTGTGTGTGTGTGTGTGTGTGTGTGTGCCAGTCATGGCGTGACCGTGTGTGTGATGTTGCGTGTGAGCTAGTGGTGGACTGTGTGTGTGTGGTGTGTGATGCAGTGGGTTTGGAGTGCCGCTCTGAGCTAACGTTTGAGGATTTGCAGACCTCCCCCAGCTCTGCAGCCCTTTCTACACACACACACACACACACACACACACACACACACACACACACACACTGTCTCGCATGCACAGAAACAACACAAACACACGCAACACACTCTCTCACTGTCATCACATACACTTGCACACTCTCTCTGTCTCACACACACTCACGCACAACACAAACACACACACACTCTGACTGTCTCACACAGATGCACACACTCTCACTGTCTCACACACACACACAGACACACTCTCACTATCACACACACACACACACACACACACACAGACACTCACTGTCTCACACACACTAACTCAAATGTTAATAAAAACCTACGCAGTTTCCAGGGTATGAACATGGGATCAGAACAACACGCATGCTCCGAGCTGAACGCAGTCCTGCCACCCCGTCCAGTCTCGGCGCTCTGTCTGGCGCATCGGGGGTTAAGTGGTGATGTCACTGTGTGGAGCAGGACCGCTCCGTCACTGCAGCACTGTCTGAGAGCGTGCGGGTTCCCTGGCTAACCGCGGGTTCCGGCGGGAGATTTCTGCCCTTGATTCGGTGGTGTTTTTGCCAGACGGGAGCTGCTGGGTATTACATTCTGCCTCGGAAGCTGACAGGCAATGCTAAAAAAAAAAAAACAACGTTAAAAAAAAAAACACCCAGTCAAAGAAGGGTGTGTGTGTGTGTGTGTGTGTGTGTGTGTGTGTGTGTGTGTGTGTGTGTGTGTGTGTGTGTGTGTGTGTGTGTGTGTGTGTGTGTGTGTGTGTGTGTGTGTGTGTGTGTGTGTGTGTGTGTGTGTGTGTGTGTAAGGAAGGAACAGGGAGCTCGTAGTCCCGGTGCTGTGATTGTGCGTTATTATACATGTTATTACTGTGACCTTGCACGCATGCACGCACACACCCTTCTCTCCCTGTCGCGCACACACACACAAACACACCGTGCTGTTCCGACTACCTGCTATACCCTCCCTGTACATGTCCATGTTCATGTATGGCTTGATGTAGCATTGTGTACTGGTATACCCTACTCCATGGTAGTTTATGTGATCTTACTGGGACTGTAGTCAGGCTCCATGCTAATGTGCTAACTTGTATGACCAGCAGCAGTAATGGTTGCGCTAATGTTGTTCTGAGCCTGGTAGCATTAGCACAAGCATTGTTCTGAGTCTGGTAGCATTCGTTTTGTACTGACTCCAGTACCGTTAGTGCTAGCAGTATTCTGACGAGTAGCGCTAGTGCTAGTGTTGTTCTGAGTCTGGTAGTATTAGCACTAGCGCTGTTCTGAATCTGGCAGCATTAGCACTAGTGTTCTGAGTCTGGTAGCATTTGCAGTAGTGTTGTCCTGAGTCTGGTAGCATTAGTGGTAGTGTTGTCCTGAGTCTGGTAGCAGTAGCAGTACTGGTAGTGTTGTCCTGAGTCTGGTAGCATTAGCACTAGCGTTGTCCTGAGTCTGGTAGCATTAGCACTAGCATTGTCCTGAGTCTGGTAGCATTAGCACTAGCGTTGTCCTGAGTCTGGTAACATTAGCACTAGAGTTGTCCTGAGTCTGGTAGCATTAGCACTAGCGTTGTCCTGAGTCTGGTAGCATTAGCACTAGCATTGTCCTGAGTCTGGTAGCATTAGCACTAGCGTTGTCCTGAGTCTGGTAGCATTAGCACTAGCGTTGTCCTGAGTCTGGTAGCATTAGCACTAGCATTGTCCTGAGTCTGGTAGCATTAGCACCAGCGTTGTCCTGAGTCTGGTAGCATTAGCACTAGCATTGTCCTGAGTCTGGTAGCATTAGCACTAGCATTGTCCTGAGTCTGGTAGCATTAGCACTAGCATTGTCCTGAGTCTGGTAGCATTAGCACTAGCATTGTCCTGAGTCTGGTAGCATTAGCACTAGCATTGTCCTGAGTCTGGTAGCATTAGAGGTAGCATTGCTACTCATGCTCATATTGCTGCTTTTGCATGTGTGTATACCTTGCAACTGTCTGTATGTCTGTTTCTGGTGTGCATGTTTTCTGTGTGTGCATCAGTGCTCTGGGTGTCTGTGTGTGTGTGTGTGTGTGTGTGTCTGAATGTATTCTTGCTCTGAGTGTATGTGTGTGTGTCTTAGTGCTCTGGGTGTGTGTGTGTGTGTGTCTGAATGTATTCTTGCTCTGAGTGTATGTGTGTGTGTCTTAGTGCTCTGGGTGTGTGTGTGTGTGTGTATCTCTCTGTGTGTGCACGTGTGTGATAGTTGTGGGGCTCCATGGTTATTGATGTGGAAGACAGCTCCCTTGTGTCTACTGCTTCTGACGTAGCTGCTTCCATGGAAACCGGATACCCCCCCACCTCAGGAAGCTGGTGCTGTTTGGCTGCTGCTCTGGTGGTGCGTGTGTGGACGGGGGAGGGAGCAGCCGTCCCATTGGCTGACTCTGGAGCCTGGAATTCCGGGGTTCCTGGCGCTCCGCTTTGTCTCGCATCGTTCTCCGCACCCCCCCCACCCCCTCACACAGCCTGCCTTTGTTCCACTGCTCTGGCCTGAGACCCCACCCTCTCTGATTTACCCCCCCCCCCCCGCACACACACACTCTTTTATCCTTTCTTTTATTTCTCCTTCTATCTCTATCTTCTCCTCTCTCTCAGCCTCTCTACCCTCTTTCACCTTCTATTCGGGTTCTCTCTCTCTCCCCCCATCTCTCTCATCCTTGCTCTCTTTCTCACTCCATCTCTTTTTCTCTCTCTCTCTCTCTCTCTGGTTTCCTGGCGGTTGCCGGGGGAGACCTGCTCCAGTGTTTTGGGGGTGGAGTGCGTGCAGCGACCTCGCTGCTGCAGATCTGCTGTCTGCGCAGACCCTGTGTGTCTAAACCTTTACTGTCTGCGCAGACCCTGTGTGTCTAAACCTTTACTGTCTGCGCAGACCCTGTGTGTCTAAACCTTTACTGTCTGCGCAGACCCTGTGTGTCTAAACCTTTACTGTCTGCGCAGACCCTGTGTGTCTAAACCTTTACTGTCTGCGCAGACCCTGTGTGTCTAAACCTTTACTGTCTGCGCAGACCCTGTGTGTCTAAACCTTTACTGTCTGCGCAGACCCTGTGTGTCTAAACCTTTACTGTCTGCGCAGACCCTGTAGACCCTCCTATGAGGAATTGTTGCAACATACTGGTCTGACCGGCTCAATGGATGATGTCACTCTCTGTAACTGCCGCTTTTTACCAGCACAGCTTTCCCAGTGACATGCCAAGAGCCATGCATTTATTCCTGACTTCTCATTGGCTGAGATTCCCGCCCTCCCAGGGCCTGCTGGGAAATGTAGTCCTTAAAGGCTGGCTTTGGGCCTGCCGTCGGTGAGGAGGCGTAGGGCTGGGACTGGTCTGGTGCGGAGCCTGCCGTGGGGCGGCTGCCTCAGGACTCCGCTGTGTTTCAGTGGGGTAATCCACAGGTGAACTGGGGCCTGGAGCTGGTGCCTGGGGCTAATGAGCTACCAGAGGCAGGGGTAATTAATGGAATCACAAGCCCGTATCCCCCCCGCCCTCTGGGGCCCAGAACTGCCCCCTTGCCTGGGCAAAAAGTCTCCGGGGCAGTTCCACTCACTACCAGCAGGGGGCGGAGTCTCTGATCAGGCCTTTGTGGAGCATGAAGTGTGACATCATCGCTGGGGGGTGTGTGTGTGGGGCGGGGTAGAGGACCTGTCATGTTTCCATGCATACTGTTTCGCCATGGTAACCACTCCCCGCTCGTTCCCTGTCGGCGGCCAATCAGACGCGCCGTAGTGCGCTGGGAATGTGTGTGATTGGTTGGGTTTCTAGCGTGGCTGCCTCTCGTGGCGTACTCAAGTCTGAGTACGAGGGCTGATCTGAGGTCAGTGTGTCTGTTCGCTCATAATACGAGTCTGAGTCTATATTCAGTTCAGTTTTATTTGTGTAATGCTTTTTACAGAAGACTGTTGCATTGTCGTCCTTTGGTTGTCCTGTGGTTTTCGAATTCTGCACACACACTCGCGCACACACACACACACACACACACGCACACACACACACTCGCGCGCGCGCGCACACACACACACACACACACGCACACACACTCACCGCAGATCAGCTTCCCTCTGAGAAACTCATCTACAGCGGAAGTCGGAGATCTCACTATCAATAAGGAACACTTTTCACTCCCCTCATCTTGTGCATCTTTGTGTTTCTTTGTGTATCTTTGTTGATGCGTGATGGTGAGAGTGAGTATTTGTGAGTGTGTGTGTGTATGTGTTTGTTGTGTTAGTGTGGGAGTGGGGTGTGTGTGTGTGTGTGTGTGTGTGTGGGTGTGTGGGTGGGTGGGTGTTGAATACCTGTGCGACTCCTTTATCAGAGCTGAGGTCAAAGGTCAGGAAGAGGACTCTGAGTCATGGGTAGATCACATGACCCTCATCCTCAGGGTGTTCTCTTTCGCTAAGCTCCTTCTGCAGTTTTTTCTCTTCGCTCTGCAGTAGCATACGAGAGGTTTCTCTGAGCGGTGTGTGAGGTGCTGGTTTCTCTGAGCGGTGTGTGACGTGCTGGTTTCTCTGAGCGGTGTGTGAGGTGCTGGTTTCTCTGAGCGGTGTGTGACGTGCTGGTTTCTCTGAGCGGTGTGTGAGGTGCTGGTTTCTCTGAGCGGTGTGTGAGGTGCTGGTTTCTCCGAGCGGTGTGTGAGGTGCTGGTTTCTCTGAGCAGTGTGTGAGATGCTGGTTTCTCTGAGCGGTGCTGGTTTCTCTGAGCGGTGTGTGACGTGCTGGTTTCTCTCTCCAGAGGAGACCCAGCGGCGGGAGAAGCTGCAGGAGGCGGAGCAGAGGAGGGCGGAGTCGGCGGCTTTGGCGCATCCTGTCCGAGTGAACCATGTGACCTGGGGGGAGGAGTCTCCCATGGAGCATCAGCTAACCCCGCCTCCTGCGCTGCCTCCCCCAGTGCCAATCACGGTCATCCCCCTCACCCTGGCCACGCCCACTAACACCATAGCCCTGCCCACTGTCACCCTGGCTCCGCCCACCGTCAAACTGTCCCCGCCCACTGCCCCCCACCTAAGTCCCGTCTCCCCGCAGCAGCAGCGCCCCCTATTGGCCCAGGTGAAGGTGGAGCCTGGGTCCCCGCCACAGTCCGGCAGTCCCAGCATGCACCTGCAGGCCCAGGCCCCGCATCCGCTGCAGCAGGCTCCGCCCCTCAAGCCCTACCCAGGAACCATCGTCTCCACCTCCCAGCATGCACTGCCCACGCAGCCCGCCCCCCTGCTGCAGGGCCCGCCCCCGCAGCCGGCTCGCCCAATCCCGCTCGACGACCCCCGTCACCCGGACAACAAGAGGAGACCAGGAGGGTGAGTGTGGCTGGGCTGCTGTGTACACTCACACACACACACACACACACACACACACACTCTCTCTCTCACACACTCTCACACAAACACACACACTCTCACTCACACTGCTCACACACACACACACACACTGCTCACACACACACACTGTGCACTCAAACACATGCACGCACACACACACATACTGCTCTCACTCTCTCACACACACACTCACACACACACACACACACACTCACTCTCTCACACACACACACACACACACACTCACACTCACACACACACACACACCCTGCACAGACACACTGAACAATCGCACCTGATCATTTGGATGAAGAAATCTGTGGCGCATAGATGTCAATCATTTTAAAATAAAAAAATCCATTAATAAGATGCATGAATGAAAATAGCTGCCCCGTTAAAATATGCAGAGCTGCCTGTTTCTCTGTCAGGAGTGGGAGGTGTCCCACCACTCTGCTGGACCAGGTGTGGTTTCACGTCTGAATATTCATCCTTTTTGCTCAATGATCTAAAGGCCAAGTGTGCAGTACTGTTTGGATTATACACAAAATGCGAACATTTGGTTCTTTTTTGTGGGGTTTTTTTTAGCTTTGTTTTACGTGCATTTATTATGTTTTCACACACCCCACTGGTGTAAAAATGACCCTCTGTTGGGTCTAGCGAGTGGCATTGCGGGGTTAACCAAGAGCAGTTTAGGCTGACCTGTAGCTCACTGATTGGGAAATATGAAGTGAAGGATCTCTTCCATTTGGGTAATTGCGTTACGGTCCCGTTGTGCTGCACCTTGCTGGCTCTCAGATATGAGCACCAAGGTGTTCCTGAAAGAGCCGGCCATTCTCGCCTGTCGGTCAGAAACATCTTATTTTTTATCACGGCACTGTTCTTTTACTTAGACATCCTGTTGCAAAAGAAAATGGTGGAACCCGTGAGTCTCTGTGAATTGGGATTATAAACTGTGGCTGCAACGGAATTCTGGGAAGATGGGCGGAATGGGAAAGGGCAGGGGGAGCCCTCTGATTGGACGGCAGCACTGACCCGGGAACAGCCTACCCCACCTCTCCCTGAGGACGGAACCTGCCCAGACTGTTCCTGGATCAGTGCTCTGTGAAACCTTGGGTCCCTATCAGGAGCCTGTTTTATCAAGCAGGGTTACTGAGATAGCTGGATAACTGCACTGAGTAAAACCCACAGAGCAGAACGACTGCTAGTGCAGTTATCTAGCTGACTCAGTAAACCTGCTCTGTGTGTTTTACTCAGTGCAGTTATCCAGCTAACTCAGGAATCCTGCTTTGTGGGGTTTACTCAGTGCAGTTATCCAGCTAACTCAGGAATCCTGCTTTGTGGGTTTTACTCAGTGCTGTTATCCAGCTAACTCAGTAATCCTGCTTTGTGGGTTTTACTCAGTGCAGTTATCCAGCTGACTCAGTAAACCTGCTCTGTGTGTTTTACTCAGTGCAGTTATCCAGCTAACTCAGGAATCCTGCTTTGTGGGGTTTACTCAGTGCTGTTATCCAGCTAACTCAGTAATCCTGCTTTGTGGGTTTTACTCAGTGCAGTTATCCAGCTAACTCAGGAATCCTGCTTTGTGGGGTTTACTCAGTGCAGTTATCCAGCTAACTCAGGAATCCTGCTTTGTGGGTTTTACTCAGTGCTGTTATCCAGCTAACTCAGTAATCCTGCTTTGTGGGTTTTACTCAGTGCAGTTATCCAGCTAACTCAGTAATCCTGCTTTGTGGGTTTACTCAGTGCAGTTATCCAGCTAACTCAGTAATCCTGCTTTGTGGGTTTACTCAGTGCAGTTATCCAGCTAACTCAGTAATCCTGCTTTGTGGATTTTACTCAGTGCAGTTATCCAGCTAACTCAGTAATCCTGCTTTGTGGGTTTTACTCAGTGCAGTTATCCTGCTTACTCAGTAATCCCTTATTCTTTCATGACAGACAATAGCTGTCAATCATTCACCAATTCTCCCGCTCCCTCTGCAGAAAAAGCAAAGTGAGTGCTGACATCATGTGATAAACTCCACCCCACCTGGGGGGTAATTTCATGAAGCAAGCTTATTGTTATAATAAGAGGTTTGGTTTTGGGGTATAAGGATGTGGTTTGGGGAGTCCTGTGTGTGGTTTTGGGGATAAAGGTTGTGGTAATTGCTTGTCTCGTGCTCTCACCTGTGCTCACCTGTGCTTGCCTGTGTTCACAGGGCAGGAACGAGGGAGGTGCACAACAAGCTGGAGAAAAACAGGTGAGTCTCTCCACTGATCTGGGGTCAGTGAGGGGAATCTCTACTGATCTGGGGTCAGTGAGGGGAATCTCTACTGATCTGGGGTCAGTGAGGGGAATCTCTACTGATCTGGTGTCAGTGAGGGGAATCTCTACTGATCTGGGGTCAGTGAGGGGAATCTCTACTGATCTGGGGTCAGTGAGGGGAATCTCTACTGATCTGGGGTCAGTGAGGGGACTCTCTACTGATCTGGTGTCAGCGAGGGGAATCTCTACTGATCTGGGGTCAGCAAGGGGAATCTCTACTGATCTGGGGTCAGCAAGGGGCATCTCTACTGATCAGGGGGAGAGAATATCTACTAGGATTGGAGGAATCCATTATGATGAGGGAAAATCTCTGTCTGCAGTCCTGGGTTAAATGATCGTTTAACCCTTTAGACGTGGTATTCCTGCAGTTTGCTGACAGTTTGTGAAAGCGTGGGGAGAGTCTGAGTGCCTCTGAGGTGCTGTAACCGCAGTGACCAGTCTCTGACTCCTCCCCCTAGACGGGCGCACCTGAAGGAGTGTTTTGAGACGCTGAAGAGGAACATCCCCCACGTGGACGAGAAGAAGACCTCGAACCTGAGCGTGCTACGCAGCGCCCTGCGCTACATACAGGTGAGGGCGGTGTGTAGAACTGTTTTGGGTGTTGTAGTTCTCTCCATTTGGATTACTGATGAGACAGAAGCAGTCTGGGAGCTGTAGTTCTCTGCTTGTGAATTATTGATTGTCCAGAACTGTTTTGGGCGTTGTAGTTCTCTCCATTTGGATTACTGATGAGACAGAAGCAGTCTGGGGGCTGTAGTTCTCTGCTTGTGAATTATTGATCGTTCAGAACTGTTTTGGGCGTTGTAGTTCTCTCCATTTGGATTACTGATGAGACAGAAGCAGTCTGGGAGCTGTAGTTCTCTGCTTGTGAATTACTGCTCATACAGAAGCAATTTTGGAGTTGTAGTTCTCTTTTTTTCCAGGTACATTACTGCTGATGCAGTATAACTCTGGGCGTTGTAGTTCTCTGCTTGTAGACTGAACCTCTGGACAGAAGCTCTGAGCTGTGAATGTTGCCCGGTTCAGACGGGTTCTGTGTTTGGGGCTGGTCTTGTCTTGGTGCGGGCTGAAACAGAGAGTGTCCTAAAAAGTGGGTCACAAACTTGTCTAGAAATGTATGAAATGGCAGAGAAACTGGGCCTTCGGGGTTCTCCTTTGACAGGGGGGGGGCGGGGCGGGGGGGGGGGGGGGGGCGTTTGGAGACTCTGTGAAATACCGTTTAGCCCTTCTTTCTGTGGCTCTCTCCGTCCGTCTGTCTGATCCAGCACGCTGCACAGACCGCTGGGTGAATGCTGTTCTGTGGGGAGTGTGTGTGCTCTGGGGTGGGGGGGCTGTGGAAGGCCCTGATTAAACTGCATGGGGCCAGTGTACTGGACCCCCCACCCCCGCCAGACTGACACCTCCACCTCCACCTCCCTCGCTCTCTCCCTTTTCCCTCTCTACTCTTTTCATACAGCAGTGTGAGACACCCAAAGGAAACGACTGATAAACGTGTCTGTGTGTGTGTGTCTGTGTGTGTGTCTGTCCGTGTGTCCGTGTGTCCGTGTGTCCGTGTGTCCGTGTGTCCGTGTGTCCGTGTGTGTCCGTGTGTGTGTCCGTGTGTGTGTCCGTGTGTGTGTGTCCGTGTGTGTGTCCGTGTGTGTGTCCGTGTGTGTGTCCGTGTGTGTCCGTGTGTGTGTGTGTGTGTGTGTAAAATGAGAAAAGGGAGTGTGTTTGGGGTTGAATGAGGTGCTTCTGTGTCCCTGTGTGTTGAGGTTGCTGTTGCCATAGTGACATAGAATCCGAAGGTGCAGGGAATTGTGGGACTTGAGTGGTTTTGTCCGTTTCCCCCCCCTCTGTCTGTAGGTCTCTCCCCTGGGTTTCTCTGTGCAGTCTGTAGGTCTCTCCCCTGGGTTTCTGTGAAGTCTGTAGGTCTCTCCCTGAGTTTCTGCGCCATCTGTAGGTCTCTCTGCTGGGTTTCTCTGCGCAGTGTGTAGGTCTCTCCCCTGGGTTTCTGTGAAGTCTGTAGGTCTCTCCCTGGGTTTCTGCGCAGTCTGTAGGTCTCTCCGCTGGGTTTCTCTGCGCAGTCTGTAGGTCTCTCCGCTGGGTTTCTCTGCGCAGTCTGTAGGTCTCTCCGCTGGGTTTCTCTGCGCAGTCTGTAGCTCTCTCCGCTGGGTTTCTCTGTGCTGTCTGTAGGTCTCTCCGCTGGGTTTCTGCGCAGTCTGTAGGTCTCTCCGCTGGGTTTCTGCACAGTCTGTAGGTCTCTCCGCTGGGTTTCTCTGCGCAGTCTGTAGGTCTCTCCGCTGGGTTTCTCTGCGCAGTCTGTAGGTCTCTCCGCTGGGTTTCTGTGCAGTCTGTAGCTCTCTCCGCTGGGTTTCTCTGCGCAGTCTGTAGGTCTCCACTGGGTTTTTCTGCGCAGTCTGTTGGTCTCTCCGCTGGGTTTCTCTGCGCAGTCTGTAGGTCTCTCCGCTGGGTTTCTGTGCAGTCTGTAGCTCTCTCCGCTGGGTTTCTCTGTGCAGTCTGTAGGTCTCTCCGCTGGGTTTCTGTGCAGTCTGTAGCTCTCTCCGCTGGGTTTCTCTGCGCAGTCTGTAGGTCTCTCCGCTGGGTTTCTCTGCGCAGTCTGTAGCTCTCTCCGCTGGGTTTCTCTGTGCTGTCTGTAGGTCTCTCCGCTGGGTTTCTGCGCAGTCTGTAGGTCTCTCCGCTGGGTTTCTGCACAGTCTGTAGGTCTCTCCGCTGGGTTTCTCTGCGCAGTCTGTAGGTCTCTCCGCTGGGTTTCTCTGCGCAGTCTGTAGGTCTCTCCGCTGGGTTTCTGTGCAGTCTGTAGCTCTCTCCGCTGGGTTTCTCTGCGCAGTCTGTAGGTCTCCACTGGGTTTTTCTGCGCAGTCTGTTGGTCTCTCCGCTGGGTTTCTCTGCGCAGTCTGTAGGTCTCTCCGCTGGGTTTCTGTGCAGTCTGTAGCTCTCTCCGCTGGGTTTCTCTGTGCAGTCTGTAGGTCTCTCCGCTGGGTTTCTGTGCAGTCTGTAGCTCTCTCCGCTGGGTTTCTCTGCGCAGTCTGTAGGTCTCTCCGCTGGGTTTCTCTGCGCAGTCTGTAGCTCTCTCCGCTGGGTTTCTCTGTGCTGTCTGTAGGTCTCTCCGCTGGGTTTCTGCGCAGTCTGTAGGTCTCTCCGCTGGGTTTCTGCACAGTCTGTAGGTCTCTCCGCTGGGTTTCTCTGCGCAGTCTGTAGGTCTCTCCGCTGGGTTTCTCTGCGCAGTCTGTAGGTCTCTCCGCTGGGTTTCTGTGCAGTCTGTAGCTCTCTCCGCTGGGTTTCTCTGCGCAGTCTGTAGGTCTCCACTGGGTTTTTCTGCGCAGTCTGTTGGTCTCTCCGCTGGGTTTCTCTGCGCAGTCTGTAGGTCTCTCCGCTGGGTTTCTGTGCAGTCTGTAGCTCTCTCCGCTGGGTTTCTCTGTGCAGTCTGTAGGTCTCTCCGCTGGGTTTCTGTGCAGTCTGTAGCTCTCTCCGCTGGTTTCTCTGCGCAGTCTGTAGGTCTCTCCGCTGGGTTTCTCTGCGCAGTCTGTAGGTCTCTCCGCTGGGTTTCTCTGCGCAGTCTGTAGGTCTCTCCGCTGGGTTTCTGCGCAGTCTGTAGGTCTCTCCGCTGGGTTTCTGCGCAGTCTGTAGGTCTCTCCGCTGGGTTTCTCTGCGCAGTGTTGCTAGGCTGTGTACACTGCGCCCGTCCATAGTCACAGCTTTAATGTGTGTTCAGTGCTCTCTCTCTCCCCCCTCCCCTCCTTCTCTCTCTCTCCCCCCTCCCCTCCTTCTCTCTCTCTCCCCCCTCCTACCTCCTTCTCTCTCTCTCCTACCTCCCTCTCTTTCTCTCTCCCTCTTTCTCTCTGTACAGGGGGTTGTGTGTTTGGGCCCGGTCTTGTCTTGGTGCGGGCTGAAAGGAGAGGTGTGTCCACAAACTGATGGGGGGGCGGGGGGGGGGGGGGGGGGGGGGCTCTGTGAAATATCGTTTAGCCCTTCTTTCCGTTGCTCCGTCTGTCTGTTCCAGCTCGCTGCACAGACCGCTGGGTCTGTTGTAATCTTTATCCTGTCCTGTCCTCTCTCTCTCTCTCTCTCTCTCTCAGTCTTCCCCTCTCTTGCTCTCTATCTTGGTTTCTGTTTCTCTCTGTTTCTTTCTGTTTCTCTATCTTGGTTTAGTTTCTCTCTCTGGCTGTTGTGTGTGGAGAGTACATTTGTGGGTGGAGTCTAAGTCACAGTAATGACTCAACATCCGGATTCTTCTGTCGGCATTCAAATATCCGTCTTCTCTAAGGCCTTGAGAACAGTGTGTGTGTGTGTGTGTGTGTGTGTGTATGTATGCAAGCTCACGTGTATGTCTGTTCATTTTAATTCAAATGATTGCAAGGATTATTTTTAATTTATTGTAGTCGGTGGCCGTCTTTGGGCTGCAGGTATTTTAGATTATTAAAATACCTTTTAAAAGGATATTATCGGATATGTTGGTGTGTGGTGCATGCCTTTGGTATATGAGCGCGTGTGTGTGCGTGTTCATGTGTTTGGTAAATGAGCGTGTGTGTGCAGTGCGTGAATAAGTGTGTGTGTGAGTGTGTGTGTGCAGTGTGAGTGTGTGTGTGTGTGTGTGCAGTGTGAGTGTGTGCAGTGTGAGTAAGTGTGTGAGTGTGAGTGTGTGTGTGTGAGTGTGTGTGTGTGCAGTGTGAGTAAGTGTGTGAGTGTGAGTGTGAGTAAGTGTGTGAGTGTGTGTGTGTGCAGTGTGAGTAAGTGTGTGAGTGTGAGTGTGAGTGTGTGTGTGCAGTGTGAGTGTGTGCAGTGTGAGTGTGTGAGTGTGAGTGTGTGTGTCTCTCTCTGGCTCCGTATCCATGTGAGCTGAGAGCACATGGCTAGCCTGAGC
>NC_083766.1:62643377-62650877 GCF_963514075.1 Conger conger
ATTTCCTTCAAGACGGTGGACCTCGGGCGAGGAAGGAGGAGACAGGAGGTGGGAAGGGAAAGTGTCCCAGGTTTCATCTGCTCTGTGTCGTGTTTCTGTTTGTGGGAACAGGGTGTGATGAGCCATTCCGGTCCCAGTGTGGGTCAAAGGTCACTGGACATGCCCCGCTTGGCGCTTCCTCTGGTGGGGACGTGTCTGGGCCACTTGTGAGCTGTGTCCCAAATCACGTACTATTCATACTACCCACACTGCGTTCCATTGAAAATCAGCCTGGGACTAGTATGCTAGTATGCTAGTGTGCAGTTTTGGATGCAGCCTCGGATGCCCCCGATCTTTTCAGCGCGCAAGCCGTCCTGCTCTGCACTCGGGTGGCGCCCCCTGCTGTAGAGGAGGTGGTACTGCACCAGCGTAGCAGGTCAGCCCTCCCCCTGACCCCTAACCCCTAACCCCTGGCCTGATCCCACCTGCAGAGGATTGTGGGAAAGACTGTGAGCTGATGGCTTTTGGAGTTCTCCATTTGCTCACCCTTAGAATCAGACTCAATGTCAGCATCGACAACTGCGCTTCTGTGTGTGTGTGTGTGTGTGTGTGTGTGTGTGTGTGTGTGTGAGAGTGCGAGAGCAAGCGAGTGTGTGAGTGAGTGTCAATGTCTGAGTTTGTTTGTGGGGTATTGTCTGGTGTACAAGATAACACACTTCGATCCCAGCACTGTGTGTGTGTGTGTGTGTGTGTGTGTGTGTGTGTGTGTGTGTGTGTGTGTGTGTGTGTGTGTGTGTGTGTGCGCGTGTGTGCGCGTGTGTGCGCGTGTGTGTGTGTGCGTGCGTGTGTTTAACCCTCACTGGTTCACCAGCTTTGAGAAACGGGTGGCGTAGAGTTTGTTTTGTTCTGTAAGAATGATGTGATGTAGTACTGTTCCTGTCTGTGGGAGGGGCTAACATGAATGTCATTAAAGTGAGCCCCCCCCCTGTCAGTACCACGCAGACCCCACAGGGGGCAGCACCGTGTCTCCATTCTGTACTTACATGGCCTGTGTGTAGGAGAGATGTGACTCACAAGAAAAAAAGAAAAAGCACTGTGATGAGCCAATCGGTTTACAGTTCGTTTAAAACTGGCCAGAAAAGCAGTTTCTTCTGTTGTGCGTGTGTGTGTGTGCGCGCCTGTGTGCGTGCGTGTGTGTGTGTGTGTGTGTGTGTGCGTGTGTGTGTGCGTGTGTGTGTGCACATGTGTGTGTATGAGAGATATGGGGTGGTCTTTTCAAAATTTTTTTTTTTTTTTTTTTAAGGCATAAAGTCTGAAATTAAGTTGTCAGTTTTATATATATATATATATATATATATATATATATATATATATATGTGTGTGTGTGTGTGTGTGTGTGTGTGGACACAGACATGTGTACGCACACATCCATGTATAAATGTGTGTTTTAAGATTTTACCCTTGCCTGTTTCTTGCATGTAGATTGCTGATTATTCTGTTTAAATGTTGATTTATTTTTTTCTGTTTTCATTTTCTTTGAGTTTTTTGTTTTGTTTGGACGTTTGTTTAACTGGGACCGTGTACGACGCTGAACCCCTGGGGGCTCCCCAACAATCTGCACATTGATATTATATATATAAAATAGTGTGTTTTCCCTATGGAGAAAGTTTAAGTTATATATCGCCTGTACATTTTGGGCTGCATTTAGATCCAATTGTCCACTATGTTTAAAGAAAAATAAATAATAGGAAAAAAAAAGATACAAAATGAATAAAGATTCTTAATAAATCTTATTACCTTTACAGCAACACTGGTGTGAGCTGCTTGCTTTGTTCAATTTCAAAATATTTGACTGAATATTATAAAACATATTTCTGTCTTATGTACTGATGTGGCTGACAGATCATTGTTAGAGTAACATGGTAAGTCTTTTTGTCTTGCTCTGATACGGTGGAGATGGTGGTTAGTAATATGGTAAGTGTTAGGCAAGGTTAGGGTTAGCCGCAGTTCGCTTATGGATAGCCCAGAATATATACATTTTTCTGGAGGTAAGTCGTGTAGATACACGTGTTCAGGCTGGGATTAGGGTTAGGGATGTGGTCAGTTTTTCCTGCTGTTCATTCAGTGTAGGTAAATGCCCATTAGGGTAGTTTCGATTTGTATTTGTTATTTTAGTTGACGCTCTTATCAAAAGGGGCTTACAGTTGATTAGACTAAGCAGGGGACAATCCTTCCCCTTGGGCAATGCAGGGTTAAGGGCCTTGCTCAAGGGCCCAACAGCTGTGCGGATCTTATTGTGGCCACACCGGGGCTGGAACCACCGACCTTGCGGGTCCCAGGCATGTACATTAGAGCAGGGGAGCGGATGAGTGCTGTTCTCCCCCTCTCTGAGCTGGGGCTCCTGAGACCGGGGTCGGTTCGCTGGATGGGTGTGCTGAGTAAAACCGCTCTTCTCACGTCAGTCCGTGTTCCAGATTTTGGGAGTTTTCCCGGTTTTACTCACCGCAGTTATCCGGCTAATGCGGTACTTCTGCTCTGTGAACGTGGCCATTGCGCTTCTGTTTGCGTTGTCAGTGGTTCTGGATCAGAGCACCGTTTAAGTGCCATTGCAGGCCAATTTCCTTCTGCTGCTACAACCTTTGACCTCTAGCGGGCAGCCAATCACGTGTCTGATTAAACATTAAACATCACACATTCTGAAGGGAGATAGTGGCTCGCGCTAAAAGAGCTGAACGTGTTTAACGGGGAGGTGGCGTGTTTAACGGGAGGGTGGAGGGTGGTGTGTTTAACGGGGAGGTGGTGTGTTTAACGGGAGGGTGGCGGGTTTAACGGGAGGGTGGCGTGTTTAACGGGGGGGTTGCGTGTTTAACGGGAGGGTGGCGTGTTTAACGTGGAGGGTGGAGGGTGGCATGTTTAACGGGGGGGTGGCGTGTTTAACGGGGGGGTGGCGTGTTTAACGGGAGGGTGGCGTGTTTAACGTGGAGGGTGGCGTGTTTAACGGGAGGGTGGCGTGTTTAACGGGGGGGTGGCGTGTTTAACGGGAGGGTGGCGTGTTTAACGGGGGGTGGCGTGTTTAACGGGGGGGTTGCGTGTTTAACGGGAGGGTGGCGTTTTTAACGGGGAGGGTGGCGTGTTTAACGTGGAGGGTGGAGGGTGGCGTGTTTAACGGGGGGGTGGCGTGTTTAACGGGGGGTGGCGTGTTTAACGGGGGGGTTGCGTGTTTAACGGGAGGGTGGCGTTTTTAACGGGGAGGGTGGCGTGTTTAACGTGGAGGGTGGAGGGTGGCGTGTTTAACGGGGGGGTGGCGTGTTTAACGGGGGGGTGGCGTGTTTAACGGGAGGGTGGCGTGTTTAACGGGGAGGGTGGCGTGTTTAACGGGAGGGTGGCGTGTTTAACGGGGAGGGTGGAGGGTGGTGTGTTTAACGGGGGGTGGCGTGTTTAACGGGGAGGGTGGAGGGTGGCGTGTTTAACGGGAGGGTGACGTTTTTAACGGGGGGTGGCGTGTTTAACGGGAGGGTGGCGTGTTTAACGGGCAAGGTGGCGTGTTTAACGGGGAGGGTGGAGGTTGGTGTGTTTAACGGAAGGGTGGCGTGTTTAACGGGGAGGGTGGAGGGTGGCGTGTTTAACGGGAGGGTGGCGTGTTTAACGGGCAAGGTGGCGTGTTTAACGGGGAGGGTGGAGGGTGGTGTGTTTAACGGGAGGGTGGCGTGTTTAACGGGGAGGGTGGAGGGTGGCGTGTTTAACGGGAGGGTGACGTGTTTAACGGGGGTGTGGCGTGTGAGTTCATTTCAGGTGACGTAGCGTGAAGGATGTGGTGATAGCGCTGCAGATCGTTCTTTAAATTAAAGTTTTTAATTAACGGGCTGAGATTGGCAAAGATCTGGCAGTCAGAAGGTTGCCAGTTTGGTGCCAAGCCCCCGATTGCTCCCGACAAGCCGGTCGGTGCCTTGCATGTGTGAGCATGGGCATTCCTTAAAGTGCTCTGGATAAAAGCAATATATACAGTTGTGTTCAAATAAATAGCAGTGTGTTAAAAAAAAAAGTGTATAAAGTGCAACTATTGTTTAATAGCTTTTAGTTCCATATTTCAAATTTAGTGGAAACATTACACATTCAATTCCAAATCAAAGCATTAACAAATGTTATCAAGTCTGCGTTATTCTTTTACAGGAAGCAAAGAAAAGGAATATTAATCTTTAAAAAAATGGCAGTGTCGACATTTTTCTCTTCAAACTCGAACATATACTGTACATGTACAGTACATATACATGTACTGTATAAATTGAAGACATTTCTCAAGATTTAACTTCACTTTAAATTACTTAACTAATATTTAGTTGCATAACCATTGTTTTTGATAACTGCTGGGCATCTGCGTCCCATCGAGTCAACCAACTTCTGGCACCTAGAAACGGGTATTTCAGCCCAGGATGAACAAACCACATTCCACAGTTCCTGAGACTTTTTGGGTTTTGCTTCAGAAACTGCATTTTTAATGTCACCCCACAAGTTTTCAATGGGGTTGAGGTCAGGGGATTGAGCTGGCCACTCCATTACCTCAATCCTTTTTGTCTGGAACCAAGATGTTGCTCGCTTCTTTGTTTGGGGTCGTTGTCTTGTTGAAACGCCCCTGAAATGGGCGTTTCCATGATCCCTGGTATACAAACCCAACACCGTAGTACGAAAAACATCCCCATACCATGATTTTTGCACCACCATGCTTCACTGTCTTCACAGTGTACTGTGGCTTAAAGTCTGACGTGCTGTTGACGGCCACTAGACCCAAAAAGAACATCAGACCACAGAATATTACGCTATTTCTCTTTGGGCCAATGGATGTGTTCTTTGGCAAATTTTAACGGATTCTGCACATGCCATTTTTTCAACAATGGTGCTTTACGGGGGCTTCTTGCTGATAGCTTAGCTTTGATCAAATGTCTTCTGACTGTAACAGCACTTACAGGTCATTTCTGGAATTTCTGGAGCTGATGAATGGCTGAATCTTTGCCATTCTGACTATTCTGCAATCTGTTTTAACAGTAGTTGTTCATTTTCTTCAGTGTATTTTGGGTTTTTGTTGCCATTTTAAAGCATTTGAGAGCATTTTAGCTGAGCATCCTATAATTTGCTGCACTTCTTTATGTTTTCCTCTCTCCAATCAACCTTTTAATCAAATGACGTTGTTACTCCGAGCAATGTTTGGAACGGCCCATTTTACTGAGCAATTCAGAAGGAAATATATTTTATAACAATGTGTGAAACATTTGCTTCCCTTCTTCCTTAAGAAAGGACAATTAATGACACCAGTTTTTTTTCACAGAATGAGTGAATTCTCTAATTAAACTCCACACTGCTATTATTTTGAACACGCCCCTTTCAATGAATGAGTCAATTACTCAGAACAAGCAGCGTGCATGTCATGACAGTTGGGTCTGTTGTTTTTCTATTACTCTACTACATCTACAAGTACATTTTTTTGCCATGCAGAAATATCACTACTACTAACAACAATGGTTCATCAGATTACTGATGTTGTACTGCTATTTTTTTAACACGACTATAGATGCAGTCCATTTTCTATTAAATTTCCCATAATGCCTGCCAGCCAAGATCAGGTAAAACAGGAGTGTCGCAAACATTGCATTCTTTTGGATAACTTAAAAAGTAATATTAAGTTATAAAGTAATAACTCTAAAAGGAATTACAGACCAAACGCATTCACCCTGTTCCTCCGTCTTTTATCTGCGACGCGTTTTCCCTGTGACCCACTGCCAGTTCCGTGGCATTCCAGGCCTGCAAGCTTGCCAAAACTAAAAAAAAAAAAATTCTAACTTGGGTTGGGTCTGGCTGAAGTTGCATAACACGTTTTTAAACGGAGCGCACTCATTCAGTCACACGTCCCCGTTCATAAAAGTGGGCCTGGATTTAAACTCAGAAATGATTTATAGTGCTGTGTTTGTGCAGCTGACTCGACAGTGTGCACCTTTGCGCAGGTAAAGTTCTCTTTCGGAGGGACTGTGGGAACAGGCAGGGTCGCCTTTTATTTTATTTAAAGCATTTCTGCGAGGCGTCTACCTGTTCTGCTGTGTGCTCCATTGGCAGGAGCTCTGGCCAGAAATGACCTTTGAACTTAGCACCTGATACCTTCGCCCTGTTTTCCAGTTCAGCTACAGTTGTGGTAGTCCATTGTGGACAGTTTTTCTTATTCTCTTCTTATACTCTTGCAATTCCCGGACCTCTTCCCCGTGATCCAGCCTAGCGCAACATGATATGAATTATTTCATAAAATGACCAAACAATTTGTGGATTAATCAGATAATATTTCCGTGACATAGCAACGGTATCATACTAATGGCCCAGGAGAGCAAAGTACGAGTGTTTGACGTGAGATCCAACCACGGCGTGTGAGGCCCTCTAGTGGCCATTTGCTGGAATTTCAGGGATTTTTGTGACTGAATGTTGGGTAACTGGATTTCGTTAGATTTTATTTTTTGCCTTGTGTTGTGCTGGGTGTAATTAGGGATGGATAAACATACTGGGGAGGGGGAGGGGATGAACACCTCTAGTTTTGCACATGGTCACAACTGACAGCAGATTAAATTCAGTCCATTACAGGGAATCAAATCATGTAGGCCAGGTGAGTTTCAGAGGGCAAAACTGGGGTAAAATATATATATATATCATTTTTAATCGAAATTAATTTAGATTAAGAGCTGTCCTTTTGCGCAGAGAACACCTCCTCTGGACTGGAGAAAATCTTTTAGATCGTTACATTTGTTTAATGAATTCAGTAATTAATGAAAGTCAAAAACAGATGAACATTGGTGATGGAGCACAAATCTGCATGTCTCTCACTCACACACACACACACACACACACACACACTCACACTCACACACACTCACACACACACACACACACACACACACACACTCATGTGCATCCCCTCCCACACACACACACACTCACACACACATACACACACTCACACACACTCACACACTCTCACACACACACACACACACACACTCACACTCACACACACACACACACTCATGTGCATCCCCTCCCACACACACACATACACACACAAAACAAAGCACTGACTTCAGGTTCTTTAGACTATTTTATGTCTGAATACTGTCTGAATTCCTCTAGACCCAAGAAAAAAAATCTGAAATGTTATACAGCATTACAAACAAAGTACTAAATACATCTTCAGTAGTATTTGTATATTTAAGAAAAAAGTTTAAATATCAGACATGACATTGTAGAAAAACAAATCCAGTGAATAAGTGTGACACCAGTGTGGAATGCAGACACATGAGAGTTATTAAGAGTTATTAAGAGTTATTAAGCGTTATTAAGAGTAAAACTGAAGAGAAGCAGGGCAGGTTTGAGGGCCAGTGTTGATGAAATGTGTTGTTTTTTTCCCCACAGAATTTCAGATGCTGACAGACTCACAGCGTAAATATGGGGCAGCCTGTAGCCTAGTGGCTAAGGTACATGACTGGGGCAGCC
>NC_083766.1:62665877-62680877 GCF_963514075.1 Conger conger
CTGCAGCGGGCTTAAACTCTGGGTTAATGCGCTGATCTCCCACAGAGAGGCTGCAAGTGGCACCACTCGATTACCTTCTGAAATCTTACGCCTTCTATTTTACTTTGCTTTTGGTCTTTTTATGCCCATGTAAAGCACTTTGAATTTTTTTTTTTTTTTCATGAAATGTGCCATATCAATAAACTTACCTTCGCCTAATATTTCTGGAAATTTGCACAGAGACCAGAAACTGACTGAGAGCAGACCGGCGAACATAAAGACCACAAAAACCCAAACGGAGAACTTCCAGAGCCTTACCTCTTCATCTGGAGAACGGGATCCAGGAACCAGAGGGGAGGAGTTCCAGAACATCCGGGAAAAACCGTCAGGGCGATCCCGGTGGACATGAGTGAAAGAAGAAAATAAAAATAAAGTCCTGATCCAAACCCAAGATAAAGGTGGAATAAACCCCCCCCCCCCCACACACACACACCCACACACACACACACACACACACCCACACACACACACACACACACCCACACAGACACACACACACACACACACACACACACCCACACACACACTCACATACACACACACACACACACCCACACACACACACACACACACACCCACACACACCCACACACACACACACACACACACACACACCCACACACACACACACACCCCACACACACCCACACACACACACACACACACACACACACACACACACACACACACACACCCCTGCTTCATTAGCCCACACGTTACATAAGAAAGGGTCTGGAAGTTGGAGACTTTGCAGTTAAGCAGAGAGGCACCTTTAAGGCGTAAGACTGCACATTTTGTGATGAGAGCGTTCTTAACTGAACCATCCAATGCTTGTGTGACAATCGCCAACGACAGAGGAAAGCAATGCAGTTCTAGAACACTGACTTAGAATAAAACCAAAAAAAAAAAAAACCCTCCTCTTAAGGTGCAAGATGACAAAAATGTGATCGGAATCTTCCCGACTGGACATTCTGAAGCCGATGTAACAATCGCCACTGGTGACTGAAAGCGATTCTAGAACACTGGACTAGAACACATTCCACATTCCATAAAAAACGTACTCTCCGAAGAGCGATCGTCTTCCCCTGGATATGCTACACAAATGCTCACAACGGACTCGCTGTAGTGCCGTCATCAAATCACATGGTGCCTCAGCACTGGTGTGTGCGCTGCGCAGGTCTGTAGTCCTGGTCTTGGGCTCGACTCCCCGATGTGACTCGCTGGAAATACCCGTGACACCCTGTCAGTCGCCACGGTAACAGCAATAACGGGGGACAAAGGGGGGGGGGCCTCGTCACTCATCTTCTGAACTAACGGGCGTCCATTTATAATCCTGAACAATTCAGTCGTTTATCCCCGCGCCAGGTGTTCCTGTGGCGTCTGGTTTCATCCGTGAGACGTGTCACAGGAGAACAGAGAGACAGAGCTAAATGCCCATTTTTCAGACAGCTTGTTTCTGTACGTCCCCGGAGGTGATATAAACGACTCTTCAGAAGTCTCAGCTTGCCCCGCTCAACGGCCTCGCCCCACTACATGCAAGTCAGCGAATCTGAAGGCTGAAGGCTGTGACTGTTATAGCTACCCACTGCACAACGAAGGCTCTCTCTCCCTCTTTCTCTCTCGCCACCTCTCTCTCTCCCTTTCTCTCTCCATCTCTCTGTGGACATTAATAAACCAAACAGAATACTAATCTTAGTTCTGTTTTGTTTCTACCCTTCATTAAAAAGTAATGCATGATGAAAGACACCACCAATATTTCTATAGGTTCTACTGGGGTCCTGGAGAGCCACAGGGTGTGCTGGGGTCCCTGACCCTGGTCCAGGTCCTGAAACCCTCCCAGACAGACTTTATAGACACATCCCAATTTCCTTCTGTAACCGAGAGCAAATAACCGCTTCTCTTGACAGAGACCAGGCCTGATCTCGCGGCGTCTGAACGCTCTGCCTGTACCTGCCGTGCCAGACGCACGCGTTAGCAGAGTCGCCCCCTCAGGCGCGGATCTGACAGCGCGTAAAACCCAGCCTCTGTCTGTTTTTGGGGGTCGCGCATATGAGTCGGATTAGCCGGAAGAGGGAGTAGCAGAAGAAAACTGAACTGAACATTTTTGTGAAAACCCATTAAGCATAAAAAACACCCCGATCAAACATCATTAGAGCCAACAAGAAACACGGAACAAACTTCACACAGAAAAGTTATTTGGAGACAGGAGACAGGACTTATGGGTAACCTTAATTCACCTGAGTCAAACTTAAGAGGTTCTCAACAAAGCGCGATAAATTACCACCGCACAACAAACTGCTAACTTCAGCAAGTCTGCTCAGTACCAGACAGCTAGTTCAGTTCATTAAGAGAGTCGTCTTGTTATGCCGAGATCCGAAACGCTGCCACGCACGTCTTTCACTTCGGAACAGTCTCCGTTGTGCGCTTATCTGCCCGTATTAAGCAGAGCCGCCGTCGCGTCCAAGAAATTGGTGACATGCGCACTATTTTACTTAAAGGCCAAGATTCAATAGCACAGGGTGCTCGTGAGGGTTTCGCACTGTATAACGGCGGTTGTTATTAAATGCATTATTTGGCATGTTAGTGTACGTTCAAATAAGTCAAATAAATTAACTTAAAAGGAGCGCATGACATGACACTGGCAACGGAAACAACCACTGCTGTCCTTTAGTCGTGGTTCACTGGACTGACGTAGGATATACCCTACATAAGCAACTAACCATGCCAATTAAAAAAAGAGCCTGTTTAAAAATTCAATCAAATCCTCCAAAATATGTTGGTTTCAACTCACCGTAACGAAACGTCGAGTTCCGGGACATCCCATTGGCTGACGAGTTCTCCATTCTGCACTCGGTCCGCGGCGTTTGGGACAGAATCCCGGTCCTTGCCTTCGGCGGTTATTTGCGCTCGCGGCAACCTAAGTCCCCCGCGTTTGCCGGAAAGCCGGTGTTGCGCCAGATGGGGATTAGCCGCCAGGAGGCTCGTAACGGGCACGGACTCCCCGATTCGCTGCTGCAGCCTGCACGCGCTCCTCTCAGTACGGAACTCCAGAAGATGCAGGTCTGACGAGCACCGAAGCGGGACCGCGGCATTACAACCCCCAACTACGTCATGCGGACCTCAGACCAGTGGAATAAAAACAATAGCACGTGGGTGCTCCTGACTCCTGATATATTAAGTATTGTACGTAATTTGTATTCCGTGGCATTAATGAACAAGCACGTATTTATTATGCAGCCTAATGCAGAAATGGTGAATGCACAAGTGAATGTTTTATAGACATAAGCCTTCTTTTTTCACCAAAGAAGCGAAAACAAGTTCACAACAACACATACTTTCGATGAACATGGAGGCTACATGCCACCAAGTGGAAATAATATCTTCCCATAATGCCACAGGACACAAACACACATAGGACACACATACACGCACAGGACACACGCACATACGCACACAGAACACACACACACACACACAGGACACACACACACAGAACACACACATGCACAGGACACACGCACACATGCACACAGAACACACACACACACAGGACACACGCACACATGCACACAGAACACACACACACAGGACACACGCACACACGCACACAGAACACACACACACACAGGACACACGCACACAGAACACACACACACACAGGACACACGCACACAGAACACACACACACACACACAGAACACACACACACACGGCTTGTGTAATTACCCAACATGAGCTGCTTTCATATGTTTTCCCCTCCCGAGTGTGTGTTTGTGTGGGTGTGGGAGGAATGTCTCATTGCTCACCAGCTCCCCCTGGTGGCCAGACAGGCTGCAGATGAAGCATCCTCCTCTGACTCACGTCTGTGTGAGGTGGGCCGTGGTGTGAGGAAGCAGCGACTCGACATCGTGCGTGTCTGAGGCGAGCGTGAGCTCGTCTGTGCTGGGAGGTATCGTATCCCAGAACCCCCCCCCTCGACAGACAGGGTGGGCCCCAATAACACAGCTGCACACACAGAAATGCCGGAATGAGCTGACACAGGGAATTTGGAGCAACACTACCCGCGATGTCTCAGGAGTTCAGACGGGCTCGAACCCGCATCCCCCCCAGCCTGTGCCACACTGGGGAAGGGGGGGGGGGGGGGGGGAGGCGGGTTGTGAGGCAGAGAATACAAACAACCTGCAATGGGAGGACTGTGGAGTTGAGCTGAAGCGCAGACTCTGTTCAGAGACGCAAGATGCTCAACTTAAAGTGCTTCGTATCGAACGTTCCGTCTCGGCCCTCGCAGCAGAAACGCTGTGACCTGAGGATCTGTTTCGGGTGTTTGATCGAGCACCATTCTGCTGGAACACAGCGCCCGAAACCCCCCCGCTGACAACCAGCAGCGCCTGTACTTCAGCTCTGCGAGAGAACGCAGGGAACGGAGGAGTTGAGTATCTGGTGAGGTTCGGGAATCTCTGGCCCGAGGAGAGTGGGTCTCTGAGAGCAGATGAATCGGGTTCAGAGTCACATGGTGCACACATTACATTACATTACATTACATAGCATTAATGGCATTTGGCAGACGCTCTTATCCAGAGCGACGTACAACAAAGTGCAAAGTGCATACCCATAACCAGGGATAAGTGCACTGAAAGACCCTAGAGGGAAGTACAATTTCAACTGCTACCTGCACAACAAAGATAAGGACCAGGGCCTATTTCATCATTGGATTTTAAAATTTATATATTTTTTTATTTATTAATAATAATACCGCAACACACAAATGTAAGAATAAACTGCTTTCCTCGCCAAACAAAACTAGCAAAGGTATCATCCTAATGACACAAGTAAACAACACTTAAAGAGGTATGGCAGGGGTGTAGGGTCTGATGATCTTTTGGAGGTAAGCTGGGGAAGATCCCTTAACTGCTTGGAAGGCTAGCACCAATGTTTTGAATTTGATGCGAGACATGACAAGCAGCCAGTGGAGGGAAGTAAGCAGGGGGGTGACATGCAAGTATTTGGGAAGGTTGAAGACCAGACGAGCTGCTGCATTCTGGATGAGTTGGAGGGGTCTGATGGCAGACGCTGGGAGGCCAGCCAGGAAATGGTTGCAGTAGTCCAGGCGGGACAGAACCATCGCTTGGACCTGAAGCTGGGTCGAGTCCGCTCTTCAGCAGGGTCAGTCCAACAGCCCAGCTACCAATGAGCCACCCAGGGCCACCCAGGGCCCACCTCTCTAAACCCAGACCCTCCTGACTGAAGAACCAATGCTGTTTCCACGTGCGGTCAGGAACCGTATGGTCAGGGCTGTCCGCTCTTACTCACAAGAAACAACAACATTATAATCCTTTCCCAGGAGGCAAAAGCTTGTTTCTGTTCTAGTTTTGGTCTGATAACAGACCCGGCTGTACTAAAACTCTGATATTTTTTCAGTTCAGTGTTCATCAGAGCAGTTATTGCCTAAACCACAGGTGTATTACCGGTGATTAATTTGTATTGGGGTCTGTGATTGTGTTTTAAAGATTTGCAGGTGTGTAGATTCCTCTTGTTGCATTTCCCTTGAAATATAGTAGAATATAGTGATTTTCCACATTGGCTACAAAATGAAACGCAAGCAGTTGAAAGAAAAGAAGACAAAAACAATATTTTTTTTGAAGGAGCGGCAATTTTTATTCCAGCTATACAATTAAACAGTCGCCACCTCACGTCGTCTTTCCCGAACTAAAGTGCAGATATATTTTTTTTCACAGTTTGTGTAAAAAATAAAATTAAAATGGGGCATATGAAATGTATAATAAACGTGACATCGAGAATCTGAGAGCAGGTAATCGGGAAACAAGAGCATCAGCAACGGAGTCAAATCCGTACAGGTTCACATTTACATTACAAAACTCACTCAAACGAAGACGCAGCGAGTCGACTGCAAGGCCAGCGTTCAACAAAGGCACGGCAATGTTCCGAGGTAAAATATCTTTTGCAAATATAATCAGCACGGTATCATCCTCACAGACGCACAGAGAAACGTTAACGGGGATTAATACGGACCGAAACGAGACATCCCAATGCAAGGTGATTAATTTCTCAGCGTCACCAAAACGTCCCCACCACTGAGTGACAGAGTGAGAGCGGTTATTTGAGTTTTGCAGCCTGCCAGTGACTAAAATAACAGCTATTTCTGTCGGCAAATGAAACGGACAATCACAGGACAGATGACTAGGGGGTAAGAAGATACGTGAAGTGGTGCACTATCGTCTTTTTCTTGATTAACACATTTGGTTTCACAGACTGGAAGTAGGCGGCAAATGAAGTCGCCAAAGTGTGGGCTATATAACTGCTACTTTCTGGAGATCGTAGCGCTTAACAACGAGGTCGTTGAGACACAGGACAGGAGCTTTGATGCTCAAAGACAGTGCGCACTGGAATCACACTAAGCCAGCAGCCACACACTTTTAAAGCATTTCACAGGGGCAGCACGATATTATAATTCTAGACATTTTAAGAAGCTATTCGTTTCAACATGCCGTTGTTTTTACCATGTTCGATGCGGGTAGGTCTGGTGCGTACGTTAGCAAACATTCTACCGTTGGTCTTTGGGTTTTCTTTCTTCTTCTCCCATTCAAGCAACTCTGTTGACAGCGTGAAACCGTACTCTCTTTCATACAGTACACAAGGGAAGTCTGCACAACACTCACAGATACTCCCATTTTACAGTAAAAACGGCCCCATGGCTTTTTGAAAATATAGTGCAATCTTTAAAATCCACGCAGGGCCTAGCTGCAGCACATTATAGAGTTTCTGTGTTTTTTTTGTTTTTTGTTTTTTTTTAAGTCTCGGCTCTGCAGTCAGTACAGATCTCCCTTGTAAAAAAGCTTAAATATGAAATCAGAAATAAAATATATAGGTGTAACTTTAAGCATGTACACTATTAATGTCACTGTCTCATACAAAAACTTGAGAGATTACAGCATATGAACGATTTCAAACACATCTGTAGCTCTGACTGATGCACTAATCGGATGTGTAACATTCCGATCTCGGACATGAATGGGATCTCACACACTAATCGGATCTCAAACGTGAACGTGATCTCAAACATGAACGTGATCTCAAACGTGAATCACCTCTTCTCCCGCTGTTACCCCACAGTAGTTTCTCTTTCGCATGACAACACTGCATCGGCTTTTACCTTTAAACACACAGAATGGCGGGCAAACCATGCCTAAAACATGCAGCCCATTCCAAAGCGAGAGAAAGAGAGGGAGAGAGGAGAGAGAGGGGAAGAGAAAGGGGGAGACAGAGAGAGCGAGAGAGAGAAAGAGAGAGGAGAGGGGGAAGAGAAAGGGGGAGACAGAGAGGGAGAGAAAGAGAGAGGGAGAGAGAGGGGGAGAAATGAGAACACAGGAGCATGTGAGGAAGAGAGGAACAGTGAGATAACAACAGAACGAGAGCGATGGAGAGACCAGCAGAAACAGAAGTGATTCACAAACCCTCCACAGAAAAACAGCACAGCCTCAACAGACCGCGCCTTTTTCTCCCATCATTCTTCCTTATCGTTTATATACAAAATACATGAACAAGAATATATACTAATATCTGAGGCTGATGAGCAATCTTGACTGACAGGCCATCCTGTTCTACGGACCTAAGCTGAATGGTTGTCTGATTGTGTTCTGTGGAACAGTAGCAGAGTAACGTTCTTACAGTCAAAGTTTTCTGCTTCAGAGGCCGCAGGCAGACGTGACCCCGTATAAGACGGTAGAAATGAATTGGTAGGACATGCTAAAGAACCCCTCTCCTGGGTAACAGGCAACCTGTTGACCCTTGACCCCCGGGTGACAGGAAGTGACCTCAGATCCCACCAAGCACCACAGTTTGCCTGTACTGTGGCGTAATAACACCTGGCCAATCTGCATACAAAACGAATATGTACACACTATACAACATATTACATAACATCTACTGTACACATCAGCAAGCTACATACAGTACAATGATGGAGGATTTAATCCAAGGAAATAACGGAAATCTACCCGGCTGAACTACGGCTGTAAGCTGTAAGGGTGTTTGCTAAAAGTAACAGGCTGGGTCAACACACACACGCGCACACGCACGCACACACATGGGTGCACGCACGCACACACACGCACGCACGCACACACGCACACACACACACAGACACACACGCGCACACAGACACACACACACACGGTACGACAATAGACATTTCCCAACAACACAAAGCAGGAGTCGCACACACAGACCTGCTAGATCACACATGCTGTTTGTCTCCAGCATGCAGTAAAATAATTCCCTGTTCCAGGTAGGTCCTGAAAGGACGCATGCACACTCCATGGAACATTCCGGATCATTCCGGAAACAACTTGAAATTCTGGGCTGCTTCAGACACACGGATATAGGTGTGCTTCTGATGCAGTTCAGATGGAACACCTAGTTTCTGGGGGGCATGTGAGATCTAGTAGTCCTGTATCTATCTATGGGCTACCTGCATGCTCAGTGACCTGGTGGAAACAGGCATTTCTGATTGGTTAATGGATGATTTGAGTGACGCTGGGGAACCAAAAAAATAAATAAATGCAACCTGACCAATTACCTCACCGCTGGGGTCTTTGGGAGCTATTTGACATTTTAGAAAAGTTCCAAACTCATTTAAATAAATATATTTCTTCCTTTTCTGAGTTAAAACAGACTGTATCCAATGCCCCTGCTGCCCCTCTACTGCCAGGGAGGCAGGGCGAAAAAACGAAAAACAGAACGATGCATCTTCTCACAGCAACGCCCGCACCGTTTTTATGTGTTTTCCACCGTGACTGCACTGAGGGAGATGAGGGAGGACACGGAGGCGGGCGGGGGGCCCGGCGCCGAGCCTCAGTCCAAACGGATCTCCGGAGCTGAGAGTGGGACACACCAGCGAGTCGCGGACTGAAGCTCATCTGCAGAAGGTCTGGCATTCCGCCATGTTTTCCGAAGCTGAAGCCGATCCAGGGATGTGGCGGGAATCTGGCACGGAATTGCGCAGGAAAAAAAAGAAAGTGCTTTTTTATGTTTTCTCTCTCTCTCTCTCTCTCTCTCTCTCTCTCTCTCTCTCTCTCTCTCTCTCTCTCTCGAACGGTCCCTGTTCTGGAAAAGCAGGGGTCACCATGGTCACCCCCCCCCCCCTCCACCTCATCGCCATGGTGACCCGACCATGTGACAGCTGCCTCACGGCGGGCAGATGTAGCCCCGCCCCTCTTGGTCCTACAGGGTCCAGTCTGCACCGGTCTGCACCGGTCTGCCCCGGTTTGAACCGGTTTGCTCCGGTTTGAACCGGTCGCCTCCGGGCCTACTCGGGCTGCTCTGGGTGGGTGTGCAGGCTGTTCTCCGAGCGGGAGTTGTTCTGCCAGAAGGCCCGGTCCACCTGGTCCAGCTCGGAGGCCAAGGGCAACCGGATGTCCAGGTGCATCTTCAGGTTCTCCAGCCACTCCTCCAGCTGAGAGAACGGGGGGCTGGAGGGAGCGAGAGAAGGAAAGAGAACAGGAGAGAGAAAGAAAACACCTTTAGATTTATATAATTTATTTACATACGATCCGCACCTGGTTTGGTAGTTCATGTTTCAGGGTTTTAGGGTTTGGTGGTTCAGGATTTAGGGGTTTGGTAGTTCAGGGTTGGTGGTTCAGGGTAATTGGTTTGGTGCTTTAGGGTTCGGGGTTGGTGGTTCAGGGTTTGGTGGTTCAGGGCTTGGGGGGTTCAGGGTTAGGTGGTTCAGGGTTGGGGGTTCAGGGTAGGGGGCTTGGTGGTTCAGGGTTGGGGGTTCAGGGTAGGGGGCTTGGTGGTTCAGGGTTGGTGGTTCAGGGTTCAGGGTTTGGTGGTTCAGGGCTTGGGGGGTTCAGGGTTAGGTGGTTCAGGGTTGGGGGTTCAGGGTACGGGGCTTGGTGGTTCAGGGTTCAAGGTTCAGGGTTCAGGGTTCAGTCTCACCGTTTGTCTGCATCGAGGTCGCAGCAGCGGGCCGCAATGGGGAAGAAGGAGGGGGGGCAGTCTGGGGGGCAGTAGTGCTCCAGGAACCCCGCCACGTTCAGCCCAAAGTCCATCGTCCGGGGCAAGTAGTCTGGGTCAGCGTTCACCCTCCCGATAATCTGGGCAAGAAAGGGGACACACCAACCAATAGGTCTCACAGCAGCTCAATACTGCACTGATCCCAGTGTGCTGATCCTAGTGTGCTGATCCCAGTGTGCTGATCCTAGTGTGCTGATCCTAGTGTGCTGATCCTAGTGTACTGATCCCAGTGTGCTGATCCTAGTGTGCTGATCCCAGTGTACTGATCCCAGTGTGCTGATCCTAGTGTGCTGATCCTAGTGTGCTGATCCCAGTGTGCGGATCCTAGTGTGCTGATCCCAGTGTGCTGATCCTAGTGTGCTGATCCCAGTGTACTGATCCCAGTGTGCTGATCCTAGTGTGCTGATCCTAGTGTGCTGATCCCAGTGTGCGGATCCTAGTGTGCTGATCCCAGTGTGCAGATCCTAGTGTGCTGATCCCAGTGTGCGGATCCTAGTGTGCTGATCCCAGTGTGCGGATCCCACACTGTTATCCTGTGTTATTCCGTCTAAGAACGTTATGCCCAGTGTTGATGGCTCCGTTCTCACCTCACACAGCATGATGCCGAAGGAGAAGATGTCCACCCTCTCATCGTAGCTCTTCCCTGGGGGAGACACAGAGCCAGCAGCCACCAGCGGTGAGTCAATGCTAACCTGTCAAGGTTTATACTGTATATATTTCCTTAAAGGAGCACTGTCATGCTTTTTTCAGTTGAGCTTATTTGGATTAAATGCTTAAAGTATGTGTGTAGGCATTTTTAAAATCACCGCCAGTGTAGCCGTTTACTAAATATGGGGCAAAACTTCTCAAAACTTGAATCTCCAGCCCGTGTTACCCAGAAGGTAATGGGCGCTCAAACTCCACCCTTGAACGCAGAGACTGGTTTTATGGACGGCCACCCATCCAGGCGATCCCATGACACTCCCACGCAAATACGGCAACGTTAGAATACAGATCTCACGGAACCTACCATGGCTAGCCTGCGCAATATGATGGACAGCTCTGACTTCGCCGAGTTAGAAGATGAGCTTTTAGATTTTTACAAAGAAATACAACCTTACATGCTTGAACTGGATTTTACAGAGGAAGAATAACTGCATGGCTGTATTTCTTCGTCAAAATCAGTGACTTTTTTTGGTCACGTCCGTGTTCTAGAACTCCACTGCTTCCAATCACCGCAGCCATTGTGACATCAGCATTGGAACAGTCAGTTCGTTACAGTTGCACACCGAAGACCGGGTTCCATTCCTGGTCCTGCCAAAGGCTCACTTCAGCCGGCTCACGTGGAGCGGCATAATTGGCTTGCCGCTCCGAGGAAGGGCTCAGCAGGGGGAGGCTTGCCGCATATAACAAGAACAGCACTTCTCGTCTTTGAGCGTCTCTCTGAACTTAGTATCAAACACTCCCGGAGAGGTACTCACCGTGGATCATTTCGGGGGCCATCCAGTAGGGGTTCCCCACCACCGTGTACCTCTTCCTGCGGTCTGGCTTCTTCAGCCCTGCCATCGTCCCAGAGGAGAGACTGTCCTGGGACCGGTCTTCAACCATGAGGCGCGCCAGCCCGAAATCCGCCACCACCACACTGTTATTCTACAGAGGGGTTAGAACCCAACACCGCACTGTTATTCTACAGAGGGGTTAGAACCCTAAACCACACTGTTATTCTACAGAGGGGTTAGAACCCAACACCGCACAGTTATTCTACAGAGGGGTTAGAACCCAACACCACAGTTATTCTACAGAGGGGTTAGAACCCAACAACACACTGTTATTCTACAGAGAGGGAGGGATTAGAACCCACCACCACACTGTTATTCTACAGAGGGGTTAGAACCCAACACCGCACTGTTATTCTACAGAGGGGTTAGAACCCAACACCACAGTTATTCTACAGAGGGGTTAGAACCCAACAACACACTGTTATTCTACAGAGAGGGAGGGATTAGAACCCTAAACCACACTGTTATTCTACAGAGGGGTTAGAACCCAACACCGCACTGTTATTCTACAGAGGGGTTAGAACCCAACACCACAGTTATTCTACAGAGGGGTTAGAACCCAACAACACACTGTTATTCTACAGAGAGGGAGGGATTAGAACCCTAAACCACACTGTTATTCTACAGAGGGGTTAGAACCCAACACCACACTGTTATTCTACAGAGGGGTTAGAACCCAACACCACAGTTATTCTACAGAGGGGTTAGAACCCAACAACACAGTTATTCTACAGAGGGGTTAGAACCCAACACCACAGTTATTCTACAGAGGGGTTAGAACCCAACACCACACTGTTATTCTACAGAGGGGTTAGAACCCAACACCACACTGTTATTCTACAGAGGGGTTAGAACCCAACACCACAGTTATTCTACAGAGGGGTTAGAACCCAACACCGCACTGTTATTCTACAGAGGGGTTAGAACCCAACACCACAGTTATTCTACAGAGGGGTTAGAACCCAACACCACACTGTTATTCTACAGAGGGGTTAGAACCCAACACCACACTGTTATTCTACAGAGGGGTTAGAACCCAACACCACACTGTTATTCTACAGAGGGGTTAGAACCCAACACCACAGTTATTCTACAGAGGGGTTAGAACCCAACAACACACTGTTATTCTACAGAGAGGGAGGGATTAGAACCCTAAACCACACTGTTATTCTCCAGAGAGGGAGGGATTAGAACCCTAAACCACACTGTTATTCTACAGAGAGGGAGGGATTAGAACCCTAAACCACACTGTTATTCTCCAGAGAGGGAGGGATTAGAACCAAACACCACAGGTACTGTTACTCACCTCTTTCACCAGGCAGTTGTGGGAGTTCAGATCCCGGTGGATGATGTTCATGGAATGGAGGTAGGTCTGAAGAGAGATAGAGAGAGAGAGAGAGAGAGGGGAGAGGGAGAAGGAGAGGGAGAGAGGATGACAGAACAAAATATTTTTTATTATAATCTTGAGATTTTTTTTGCCATTGAGATACATATTATTTTTACAGCTGGAAGGCAGCTGTGTGCATGATAATTTCCTGAACACTCAGTGTGTGACCATGAAGATTCACAGAGAGGTGATTCCCCCCAGGACATTTTTTACACAACCGCTTTCTTCTCAGGAACATTTGCTGAGCCAATGACACATTGTTGTCTGTGTTTTGCTGCCATGTCAATGAGTGACCACAGGGGGGCAGCAGAGCTGTGTGAGACGGCTGCAGAGGCTCCCTCACCATCCCCGCAGCAATGTCCTTGGCGAAGCTGACCCTCTGTTTCCATGGATACTTGCTGTCCTGTTGGGAGGTGATTAAAAAAACGTATCAGCTGGCGTGTCAAACGGACGTGTTTGTTACATGACTGTTACTGAGGAATTCCACACGTGAAGGTGACTAAAACACGCATTCCCAGAGAGGGAAGACTAGGGCAGCGGGTAACACTGCACAATACATCTACGGATAAAAAAAAATAAAAAACTGTACAAAAGTTTTTCTCAAAATATTGAACAATACGTTCATGGAATTATACATTGAAGCAATAATTGCTAAGAAATTTTTATCAAATTAAATAGGCGACCAGACAAACACACACACATGCAGTCACACACACACACACACACACACACACACACAGTCACACACACATACAAACACACACTCACACACACACACACACACATGCAGTCACACACACACACACACACACACACACATGCAGTCACACACACACACACACACACACAAATGCAGTCACACACACACACACACCATTTTTTTGATGATCTCTCGAAGTGTCCCTCCCTTGATGTACTCGGCGATTAAGTTGAGCCTCTTGTCCTTGTACAGGACCCCGATGAATTTTAGGACGTTGGGATGGTCCAGACACCGCATCACCTTCACCTGGGTTGGGGGGGGGGGGGCAGGTAGGTCACATGGAAATTAATTTCACACCAACACCGGCTTAAAAAAGCACAAAGCACAAAGACCAGAGACAGCAGCACACCCGAGAGGAGACAATGTAACATAACGTAGATAATACTGCATCACCTCACAGTGAATAATTGCAATTATACAGTTTTACCAACACGTTTATAGATACATATAAAACGTAAAGAAAGATAGAGAAACTGCGGTTTAAACTTATGCTGTTTTAGCGACAGAACGGAGCTCTTCTGAAACCTATCTCTGATTCAATGAAGAAACCCAACGTAAACATAGCGGTTTGGAGTGACATATCATGGCGTAAGTTCAATCCTCTCAGCGAATCACAATGCGAGCTCAGAACGAACCGCTGTGTAGTAAGAGATATTGCGTAGCAGACACATTCAGACGGGTCCTTCCACAAATCACCCTGCCTAAACAAGCCACATGAATTTAATCACCAACACTGGCACACTCATAGTGATCACAGTAGATCACAGTAGAATATTTCACACAGGGACACAAGAAGAGTCTTCGGTTGTCATTCAAGACATGCAGCTAAAATGTCAGCCGTGAAGGCAGGAATATTAGGGCTAATCGAGTAACTCAGTTTAGAAGGTGGCAGAAAAACCACAGACAGAAACGGCCCTCTTTGCTCCATATAGAAGCTGACAACAAGGCGCTCTCACAGACAGAAGTGATGTCTGCACTCTGGAGGATGAATTAACTGCAGACAAAACCAGAATTCCTCCTCATAGGGGTCCCAGTGTACTGCCTGTGAGTGAGGGGCGTCAGCTCCTCAAGGCATAAGAACGACAAGCTCAGCACAGCCCCCTCTGCTGTTTCGGAGTGGAACTGTGCCCCTGCTTTTTCCCATCGGTGTTGTGTTTAGTTTTTGGCGTGCTGTCGGTACCTCCTTCAGGAAAGTCCGCTGCGTCTCCTCGTCAAAGCGCAGGAGCTCCTTCATCACCATC
>NC_083766.1:62685877-62688377 GCF_963514075.1 Conger conger
TCACACAGACACACACAGACACACATTCACACACACATTCACACAGACACACACACACACACTCACACAGACACACACACACACACTCACACACACACATTCACACAGACACACACAGACACACATTCACACACACATTCACACAGACACACAGACACACACACAAACATTTACACAGACACACACAGACACACATTCACACAGACACACACATTCATACAGACACACACACACACACAGACACACATTCACACAGACACACACACACACACACACACACACACATTCACACAGACACACACACACATTCACACAGAAAGACACACATACAAACACACACACAGAGGCTCATCTTTGGCAGAAAGTAAAGACATCGTCCAATTAATTTAGGACCACTTAGTCAGACTGAAATAAGGGGGCAGACAATGAGTCATGAGTCACCGTCACAGCCAATGAACTCACTCAGCGTCACGTCTTTCAGACGCACACACACACACACATACACACACACACACATGCAGTCACACACACACAAAGTAAAACGTCTGGGAATATGAGTTTCACACCTCATGTTGTTATTATATAATTTGTATTTCACATCCGATATTAAAATAAAAAATCAACACATTTATATATATATATATATCGACACATTAATGTTTACCTACATGCACATAAACCATGTAGATTTCTTGAATATATTTCCAAGATAATGGCCCAATAAGATGACGAAGATAAACCAAATTGTGAGTATCTTCTTTTCCGTTTTGTTTTCGTGCTTGTGTGTATGAGTGTTTTTTTATTTTTAGCCTTGTGGAAGTTTCCTCTGAGAGCTTGTGTCTTGTGAAACAGGGGTGAGGTAAGGGGTGGGGGTTGGCGGTGGGGAATCGGGTCAGGGGGAGGTGACAAACTTACATTCTGTCACTGCCATTTGTCACTCTATCCAACCTCCTCGTATACACACACACACACACACACACACACACACACACACACACACACACACACCACGCACACACCCACGCACGCACATTGGCATTTGGCTGACGCTCTTATCCAGAGCAACGTACAGTTGATTAGACTAAGCAGGAGACAATCTTCCCCTGGAGCAATGCAGGGTTAAGGGCCTTGCTCAAGGGCCCAATGGCTGTGCAGATCTTATTGTGGCTACACCAGGATTAGAACCACCGACCTTGCGGGTCCCAGTCATTTTACCTTAACCACTACACTACAGGCCGCCCCCAACACCCCGCACACACACACACGCACACATACACACACACACACACACACACACACACACACACACACACACACACACACACACACACACACACACACACACACACACACACACACACTCACACACACACACAGCCACATGTTCACCGAGTGGAGAGGGGTTTCCACTCCAAACACCTCGGCTGAAAAAGGGAGACACTCGCCACAAAGAACACGGACCTCCACACCTCCATCTCCCCCGGTTACCAATACCTGTTCTTTTCACGGCTCATTTACTTCCCTAATTAAGTTGATTAATTTACACCCTAATTAAGAGAGTGGGGCCTTCATTGCCTTTGTTAGCTTCAGGGCTCACACATTCCAGAAGAAGAGTGTGACAATTTTTGGATTTATCTTCTTTCCTTTCGCCTTCTGTGATGTGTCTTTGTGACGATATTTTGTAAAAAGCGCTGTCGAAATAAACCTGAATTTAACAGAACGGAAAAAGGTGGAGGAAATTCTGTCCAATTCTGTCTTCCTGTCCCGTGAGTGAAACCCCAATAGTGTTACATCCCTGTATGTCCAGCAGACAATAGTCATGCCAATAGAGCTCCATTTGAATTGAGGAAAGAGAGACAGAAAGAGAGAGAGAGAGAGAGAGGGAAAGAGAGTGAACTGGAGAAGGCATTATAGCCATCAGAAGGCAGTTACGCTCATGTTCTCTGACCCAGTAACTCCACTGCCTGCAGGCAGAGTCAATCCAATCCCAAGACCACAATGTGGTACTGGTCCAGTCCAGCAGACACTGACCCAATCAGATCTGCCACAGACCCAAACGGTCCTCATCACAAAAGGCTCCTCTGTGCTGGAGATCACGGTCAGACAATGACCTGCTGTTATGAGTTCAGCGCTACGCTGCGGAGATGTTTTTTCTGCAGATGGGAGGCAGTGGCAAATTGACAGAGCATCCCAGTAATGAACAGGATCACAACAGGAACTGCCAAACAGAGATGCCACAGAGACTGAGACGACAGAGCAATGCCATTGTTGACCTGAAAGTTCCAACCGTGGAACTCAATCTTCCCCCAGCAGGAAGTGGTGCACGGTATCTCTCTGATAATCACATTATAGCATCTTTAATGGCCCCAGATCCCAGTCTGCACTGTAACAAAATGAGCAGGATCTGAGACACGAGGATTATTTCTGCATGTGACGGCCATTCTAAAGAAAGGTTCACGCGATATATATTAAAAAGGTTTCCATTTTTTCTCCTTGTTTG
>NC_083766.1:62693377-62698377 GCF_963514075.1 Conger conger
GGGTTAGGTGTTTGTTTCTCTCAGGTAAGCTAGGCTATTAAGTTAGGCTATTGTTTTACTGGCTGGCAGGCCACAGCTTTTGTTGTAGGAGGAGCCAATACTTTGCACCCTGCTCAGGCTATTAGTACTGGCACACCTGAACTCACTTCAGTGTGCATTCTGCAGTGGGTTGGTTGCATGTATTCTGTATTTCTGTATTCGGCGTCAGTGTTATTTAAGCAGTTGTGTAGCGCACCAGCGGCAGCTGTGTGCGGCAGCCTCGGCTACTTGCCTTGGCGTACGAAGTCGCAGGTGTACAAAGTCGAGGGTGTCTATCTACGGGTGTCAATCCAGGCTGTCCGAGAGCCTGATGAGTGTTTTTGTTTTCGCTGCCTGCCCTCATTCCACTGTGTAGTATTCCTCTTGTCCTCCCTAGTTCCCTCCATGTGTTTCCTTCCCATCCCTGTCCTCTCTCCTCTCCCCAGGTCCCAGTCAGGTAGGAGGTTCGCCTCCCGCCAACATGGGCAGAATATCTCTAACCTCATCTTCCCTCCCAGATCCCCTGGTATTGATCTCTGTGTGGCTGGTGGCCTCTGGAACTGCCAGTCCGCCGTCCAGAAAGCAGACTTCATATCTGCCTATGCCTCCCACCTCAACCTTGACTTTCTTGCTTTAACTGAAACGTGGCTCTCACCAGAGAACACGGCCACCCCGGCTGCCCTTTCCTCTGCCTTCTCTTTTTCCCACACACCCAGATCCTCTGGCAGAGGAGGTGGCACAGGTCTCCTAATCTCATCCTCATGGAGATCTAGTGTCTTCTCCTCATCCCTCTCCTTCTCCTCTTTTGAATTTCATGCGGTTTCTGTTACTCTGCCGTGCAAACTGTTTGTTATTGTTGTTTATCGCCCCCCGGGTCCTCTGGGAAACTTTTTGGATGAGATGGACATCCTCCTCAACTCCTCACCTGTCAATGACACCCCCCTGATCCTCCTGGGTGACTTCAACCTCAACTCAGAGTCCACCCAGTCTACCTTTCTCTCCCTCCTCTCTTCTTTTGACCTTACCCTCACTCTTTCCCCTCCCACCCACAAAGCAGGCAACCTTCTTGACCTCATCTTCACAAGGAGCTGCACAACAACCAACCTCTCTGTAACACCACTCCATATATCTGACCACTCCTTCATCTCTTTCTCTCTTTCTCTCTTCCACTCTCCACCCATCCATCTCTCCCACCATCCACTGTCACATGTCGACGGAACCTACGCCACCTGTCTTCCTCCACCCTCTCATCTACAATCCTCTCCTCCCTACCATCTGCGGAGTCTTTCTCTCGACTGTCTCCCGATGATGCGGCTACAACTCTCATGTCCTCCCTCTCATCTTCCTTTGACTCTCTGTGTCCCCTCACCACCAAACTAGCTCGGGCCTCCCCCCCCAGTCCTTGGCTTTCTGATGCTCTACGAGCTGTCCGAACCGAACTGCGGGCGGCGGAGAGAAAATGGAAAAGGTCCTGTCTCCCCAGTGATATAGCTTCCTTCCATGCCCTCTTATCATCTTTCCATTCCTCTGTCTCTCTAGCTAAATCTTCCTTCTTTCACTCGAAAATTAACGCGGCCACCTCTAATCCCCGCAAACTGTTTTCAACTTTCTCCTCTCTTCTGGCCCCCCCTCCCCCCCCACCCCCCTCATCACTCACACCTGATGACTTTGTCTCCTTCTTTGAAAAGAAGGTCGATGCTATTCGCAATTCCTTCTCCCAACCCTCCACCCCTGCTGACCCTCCTACCCTCCCCAACTCCCTAACCTCCTTTTCTCCCCTCTCTGACGCCGACACACTGAAACTCCTTACTTCCCACCGCCCAACCACCTGTCCTCTTGACCCCATCCCCTCTTCTCTCCTACAATCTATATCTGAGGACATTCTCCCTTTTCTCTACTCTCTAATCAACACCTCCCTCTCTTCCGGCACCATGCCCTCTTCTCTGAAGAGGGCCAGAGTCACTCCCCTCCTCAAAAAACCTACTCTTGACCCCTCTGCCCTGAACAACTACCGGCCTGTCTCTCTTCTTCCCTTTCTCGCTAAAACCCTGGAACGGGCGGTCTGCTCCCAACTGTCCACTTATCTTCTCCACAACAATCTCCATGACCCCAACCAGTCTGGCTTCAAGAGTGGCCACTCAACTGAAACCGCCCTGCTCGCGGTCACTGAGGCACTCCACTCTGCTAAAGCAAAATCCCTCTCCTCTGTCCTCATCTTCCTCGACCTATCAGCCGCCTTCGATACAGTCAACCATGAGATTCTGCTCTCATCGCTGTCTGGGATGGGTGTCACAGGTTCTGCACTCGCTTGGTTTTCCTCCTACCTCTCTGGTCGCTCCTACCAGGTGACTTGGAGGGGCGCAGTCTCCGACCCTCAACCCCTACGAACTGGAGTCCCGCAGGGCTCGGTTCTTGGGCCTCTCCTCTTCTCGCTATACACCATGTCTCTTGGTTCTGTTATCTCTTCCTACGGCTTTTCTTATCACTCCTACGCTGATGACACCCAACTCTTCATTTCCTTCCCCCCCGACACCCAAATCACCACACAGATCTCTGCCTGCTTGGCTGAAATCTCTGCGTGGATGACTTCCCATCACCTGAAGCTCAACCTTGCCAAAACTGAGCTTCTCTACATCCATGCTAAGTCCTCTCCGTCAATCGACCTCTCATTGACTGTTGAGGACTTTGTAGTTTCCTCCTCCCGTACGGCAAAGAATCTTGGGGTGACTCTTGATAACTGCCTCACCCTGGCTCCACAAGTATCCTCCACTGCCAGAACCTGCAGGTTCTTTCTGTATAATATACGCCGTATCCGTCATCTCCTGACTGAGAAAGCCACCCAGCTCCTAGTCCAGGCGCTCGTCATTTCCCGCCTGGATTACTGCAACTCCCTCCTAGCCGGTCTCCCAGCGTGTGCCATCAAGCCCCTCCAGCTGGTCCAGAATGCTGCAGCCCGCCTGATCACCAATCAGCCCAGGTCGGCTCATGTCACCCCGCTTCTCATTGGCCTCCACTGGCTTCCCATTGCCGCACGCATCCGTTTCAAGGCCCTAGTGTTGGCATTTCAGGCTGCTAAGGGGACTGCCCCACCTTACATACAATCCCTGATCACTCCCTACTCCCCAGCTAGACCACTCCGGTCTGCTAGCTCTGGTCGCCTTACGGTTCCCTCTCTACTTGCACCTGGCGGTCGAGCTGCACGTTCACGCCTGTTTTCCGTTCTGGTTCCTCAGTGGTGGAATGACCTGCCTACCACTGTCAGAACAGCAGAATCCCTCCCCCTATTTCGACGCAGACTCAAAACCCACCTTTTCAAACTGTACCTTAGTCCTCCCTCCTGATTTCCCCTGCCCCTCCTTTCTGATATCCCTATCCTTGTCTAACCCCCCCCCAAAAAAATAAAAAATAAATAAATAAATAAATTCTGATGACAACTATGTTTAGAACAGCATTTCCGGTGTATTTTGCTAGTTTCTGGATGTGATGCTCTGACTTATGGTAGAACCTATGCACTTGTAAGTCGCTTTGGATTAAAAGCGTCTGCCAAATGACTAAAATGTAAAATGTAAAATGTAGCCAAACGTGCTACAGCACTGTCTCTGCAGCTAGCATGTTTGGCGGCCTGCAGCGTAGTGGTTAAGGTACATGACTGGGTCCTTGAGCAAGGCCCTTAACGCTGCATTGCTCCAGGGGAGGACTGTCTCCTGCTTAGTATAGTCAAATGTACGTCCAGAAACGTGCTAAGCACTGTCTCTACAGAAGTGCTCCAGCAGGTCGGTCTGTCATTCGGTGCTGTATCAGGGCACGGCGTCTGTCAGCAGGACGCGTTAAATATTTAACGGGGGTTTAATCCCCGGAGGCTGGCGGACATGGCCGAGCAGCGGTTGTTGGAGAGTGCGTCTTGCGCCTGACAGCTCGACGACGGGAGGCCTTTCAGCGCAAGGCGTTTGGCGAACGCGAGCGAATAACGCTTTTTCGCGAGACGCCGCTTCCGAGAGACGCCACTTCCGAGAGGGAGGCTAGGTCACGTCGCCTTTAAAGTCGATTGTATAACCAGGCCTGTCCGTGCGCCCGGCGCCCGGAGGACGGGTCCGTGTGCGTGCGAGGAGCTCTTTCTCACGAGCGCGAGCCAGCGAGGTCGGCCGAGCACACGCACGGCGGGACAAGCGCGGCACTCGCGAGCCGCGAGTTCGCCTTTCAGCAACGCGGGGGAACTCGGCACACGCACGGCCGGGTTGTGAAAGACGGTTTACTGACAGGGAAGGAAGTTTGTGAAAGAGGTGCCTGGGCAATACAGGCCAGGTGACAGAGGTCTCTCAGAGCGACTCGGTCAAACGTCCCGAACCCTTTTTCCAACCGATATATCACCCGTGCGCAGATTAGCGCAGGGGGGGCGACAACACACAGCAGTGTAAATAATGCCGCTAACATGCTAACATGCTAACTGCAGCTCGACAAACTCACCCAGCTTTAGCAATCTTGATAAAACAAAGTCCCTAAAGAAGCGTCATGACACTATGACACTTGGTTTCCCTGCAGTGATCGTGTTGAGATGGGGACACGGGCTAAATGAGAAGTCTTCTCACCACGTTCTGAGAAATACGGCAGACAAACCCACACAAAGAGCTCATGGAAGAAGTGTCAAGTGCAGGCGTCACATGGCAGGTGAGGTCGAGGGGGGGGTGATCGAGGGCATTGCGCAGCGATGAGGAAGCTGATGAGGCCGCAGACGGATTTAAAACGCCGGCCGTAGACCAGGCAGAGCAGAGACGCCGTTCGGGGTTGCTCAGAAACGCTAATCTGAGCTTGACGTGCCGTGTGTGCATGTGTGTGTGTGTGTATGACAGTGTGTGCGTGTGTGTGTGTGTGTATGACAGTGTGTGCGTGTGTGTGTATGACAGTGTGTGTATGACAGTGCGTGTGTGTGTGTGTGTGTGTATGACAGTGTGTGCGTGTGTGTGTATGACAGTGTGTGTATGACA
>NC_083766.1:62703377-62706041 GCF_963514075.1 Conger conger
CGCGGTAGAACTACTGAAGCTTACCATTTCAGCTTCAGAATAAAATGATCGGTTATCAGTTAGCAATTTTGTGTAAACATTTACAAATCAGTTTCGGTTAACCGCTGACACCCCTAGCACGCACACACACACACACGCACACGCACATGCACACGCGCACACGCACACGCTCACACACACACACACACACACACACACACAGAAACGCAGACAAACACACACACGCACACGCTCACAGTGATCAACTCCGCCAGCAGGGCAGGGGCTCATCTCAGACACCCCAGACAGGAAGCTGCACATTCACTCACTTCCTGTAACACTGAGAGCCAGAGGATGAGCAGTCAGTGTGTGTGACTGTGTGTGTGTGTGTGTGAGTGTGTGTGTGTGTGTGTGTGTGTCACATGTCGCTGTGGACATGGAAACCCAGGACCGGGGGGGAATCCCTAAGCCCCGTCAACAATCAAAACCCTCCAAACAAAAGAGCCTGTTCTATGGGGAGTGCCTGGAGCAGGGTGGGGGGGTGGGGGGTGGGGGGTGGGGGTTAGTATGAGCGTGGGGTAGGGGCGGGGGGGCGTGGGGTAGGGGCGGGGTTAGTATGAGCGTGGGGTTTCCGACACTCTTCCTAAGAACTAAGGGGCCACATTCCATTTGGAAAACCATCAGAATCGAGCCCGGCACCAAATCCCGGATGCCACCACACACCGATATCAGCTGAGGAGGGCAGAGCGGTGGCCTGGCAGCCGGAGGGTTGCCGGTTTGAACCCCTGCCCTGGCCGTGCCGAGCGGGCACAGCGGGAGGCGTTCACTGTAAAGCTCTTTGGATGAAAGCTCAACATTATCTCTGTCGTTTCAAAACACATCACTGTGTAAAAACATAAACCAGATACATGATGATGGGCTAACCTGTAAAATGAGTGTGATGACGATGAGGATGATGAACGTTAAAAAACAGATTCTCTCCAGTGATGCACGTGACAGTGGGGGAGATCTCCCGGCTGCCGGAATGAGAGGATGATGTCATCGCTCCGGAGAAAGACATTACCTCATCGTCTACCCTGGCCCCTCCCACTGGGGAGGGGCTCACAGCCCGGCCAGGACAACCCACGGACCAATCAGGGCCCAAGCCCTGGCAGAAGCGCAAGCTCAGCACGCCGGGGCCTGGAGGGGTGGGGTTTAACCCCTAAACCGCTGCGTCGGCTGGGCCTCCACGCATGCGCCCAGCGCAGAGACAAACACAAAGCCAAGAACAAAAAAAAGAGGAGACAGACAATAGATTTTTTTCTGGTTTTGTGTTTTGTTTACAAAGAGGAGGGGGGTTTTGGTTTTGTTTGTGTCAGGGGAAATAGTTTTGTTCCAGAATTCCATTCAGGAGAGGGCTGGTGGTGAAGCGCTAACGTGCTAACCTGGCACACAGCTGCTCGCTGCCAGTCAGGGTCTCTGTGTGCACCCCAGAGAGAAGTGTGTGTGTGTGTGTGTGTGTGTGTGTGTCTGTGTGTGTGTGAGTGTGTGTGTGTGTGTGTGTGTGTGTGTGTGTGTGTGTGTGTGTGTGTGAGTGTGTGAGTGTGTGTGTGAGTGTGTGAGTGTGTGTGTGTGTGAGTGTGTGTGTGTGTGTGAGTGTGTGTGTGAGTGTGTGTGTGTGTGTCTGTGTGAGTGTGTGTGTCTGAGTGTGTGTGTGTGTGAATGTGTGAGTGTGTGTGAGTGTGTGTGTGTGTGTGTGTGTGAGTGAGTGTGTGTGTGTATTCATCCCTCAGATGACCTTCAGACTCCCCTCCCTCCATTTCCTCTCTTTCTCTTTCTCTCTCTCTTTCACAGCCCCCCCCCCCCCCCACAGTGTCCCTCCCCACTGAACACAGCCTCAGGTTTAGAAACATGCCGAGGCCCTTTCTTTCTTTTTGGGTGTTTTTTCTGTTTGTTTGATATTTTCTAAGACAAAAGCGCACTCTTTCATCAGCGAAAGCTGGCGGGCGAGACACAGGATTGAACACAAAAGCAACGGAGGAAACGCACGCCCTGCTCTCCAGTAAATGCCAGGAAGGAGAAGCATGGCCCAGTTCAGAAGGTAGGGTACCGGCCCAGTTCAGAAGGCAGGGTACCGGCCCAGTTCAGAAGGCAGGGTACCGGCCCAGTCCAGTTCAGAAGGCAGGGTACCGGCCCGGTTCAGAAGGCAGGGTACCGGCCCAGTCTGGACGGAGAGGGCCTTTAGCCTGAGGTGGGGGGGTTAGGACCAATACTGCATCTCTACTCCTAATCTCTACTCCTACCATGTCCAGCCACAGAAATAAATGATACACTAAAGGGACCTGTCAACAATGCCCTCAAAGACTAAACCAAAAAATAAAATAAAAAGGTTTTTGAGCTGTGTATGTTTATTATTTATTTCTTCATTTACTAGACCTGGCATCATAAATCTCTTCTCTTGTGCAGTTTGACAGAAGAATCGAGTGTTTAAAGGCAACGGTATCTCTCTCTGTATATAACTGTAGGACAGGTCATTATATTGGCGGAAGCCAGGGCAGTTGGCGGGGGTAGCGTGATATAGGCGTTAGCATCTGTGTCTGCGTTCAGCCGGGCAGCTGCCAAGAAATCCCCCGGATCCTTCTGGAAAACCTGCTTTCATTTGCACAAAATCCCCCTTATTCCCTCTCTCTCTCCCTCTCTCTCTCT
>NC_083766.1:62706241-62716241 GCF_963514075.1 Conger conger
AACCCATCAGCTGCAACACACACACACACACACACAACCCATCAGCTGCAACACACACACACACACACAACCCATCAGCTGCAACACAAACATACACAACCCATCAGCTGCAACACACACACACACACACACAACCCATCAGCTGCAACACACACACACACACACACAACCCATCAGCTGCAACACACACACAACCCATCAGCTGCAACAAACAAACACACAACCCATCAGCTGCAACACACACACACACAACCCATCAGCTGCAACACACACACACACAACCCATCAGCTGCAACACACACACACAACCCATCAGCTGCAACACACACACACACAACCCATCAGCTGCAACACACACACACACAACCCATCAGCTGCAACACACACACACAACCCATCAGCTGCAACACACACACAACCCATCAGCTGCAACACACACACACACAACCCATCAGCTGCAACACACACACACACACAACCCATCAGCTGCAACACACACACACACAACCCATCAGCTGCAACACACACACACACACAACCCATCAGCTGCAACACACACACACAACCCATCAGCTGCAACACACACACACACACAACCCATCAGCTGCAACACACACACACACAACCCATCAGCTGCAACACACACACAACCCATCAGCTGCAACACACACACACACAACCCATCAGCTGCAACACACACACACACACACACACACACAATCCATCAGCTGCAACACACACAACCCATCAGCTGCAACACACACACACAACCCATCAGCTGCAACACACACACACAACCCATCAGCTGCAACACACACACAACCCATCAGCTGCAACACACACACACACACACACAACCCATCAGCTGCAACACACACACAACCCATCAGCTGCAATACACACACAACCCATCAGCTGCAACACACACACAACCCATCAGCTGCAACACACACCCACACACACACAACCATCAGCTGCAACACACACACAACCAATCAGCTGTAATACACACACAACCCATCAGCTGCAACACACACACACACAACCCATCAGCTGCAACACACACACACAACCCATCAGCTGCAACACACACACACACACAACCCATCAGCTGCAACACACACACACACAACCCATCAGCTGCAACACACACACACACACACACAACCCATCAGCTGCAACACACACACACACAACCCATCAGCTGCAACACACACACACAACCCATCAGCTGCAACACACACACAACCCATCAGCTGCAACACACACACACACACCACACACACAACCCATCAGCTGCAACACACACACAACCCATCAGCTGCAATACACACACAACCCATCAGCTTCAACACACACACAACCCATCAGCTGCAACACACACCCACACACACACACACACACACACAACCCATCAGCTGCAACACACACACAACCAATCAGCTGTAATACACACACAACCCATCAGCTGCAACACACACACACACAACCCATCAGCTGCAACACACACACACACACACACAATCCATCAGCTGCAACACACACACACACAACCCATCAGCTGCAACACACACACACAACCCATCAGCTGCAACACACACACACAACCCATCAGCTGCAACACACACACACACACAACCCATCAGCTGCAACACACACACACCCCATCAGCTGCAACACACACACACACACAACCCATCAGCTGCAACACACACACACACACACAACCCATCAGCTGCAACACACACACACACACACACAACCCATCAGCTGCAACACACACACACACACACAACCATCAGCTGCAGAAAACACACACACACACACACACACACACAACCCATCAGCTGCAACACACACACAACCCATCAGCTGCAACACACACACACACACACACAACCCATCAGCTGCAACACACACACACAACCCATCAGCTGCAACACACACACAACCCATCAGCTGCAACACACACACAACCCAAACAGCTGCAACACACACACAACCCATAAGCTGCAACACACACACAACCCATCAGCTGCAACACACACACACACACACACAACCCATCAGCTGCAACACACACACAACCCATCAGCTGCAATACACACACAACCCATCAGGTGCAACACACACACAACCCATCAGCTGCAACACACACACACACACACACACACAACCCATCAGCTGCAACACACACACACACAACCCATCAGCTGCAACACACACACACACACACACACAACCCATCAGCTGCAACACACACACAACCCATCAGCGGCAACACACACACACAACCCATCAGCTGCAACACACGCACACAACCCATCAGCTGCAACACACACACAACCCATCAGCTGCAACACACACACACACAACCCAAACAGCTGCAACACACACACAACCCATCAGCTGCAACACACACAACCCATCAGCTGCAACACACACACACCCATCAGCTGCAACACACACAACCCATCAGCTGCAATACACACACAGTGGGTATTAGACAGCAGCTGCAACACACACACAGCGGGTATTAGACAGCAGCTGCAACACACACACAGCGGGTATTAAACAGCAGCTGCAACACACACACAACCCATCAGCTGCAACACACACACAACCCATCAGCTGCAATACACACACAACCCATCAGCTGCAACACACACACAACCCATCAGCTGCAACACACACCCACACACACACACACACAACCCATCAGCTGCAACACACACACAACCAATCAGCTGTAATACACACACAACCCATCAGCTGCAACACACACACACACACAACCCATCAGCTGCAACACACACACACAACCCATCAGCTGCAACACACACACACACACAACCCATCAGCTGCAACACACACACACAACCCATCAGCTGCAACACACACACACAACCCATCAGCTGCAACACACACACAACCCATCAGCTGCAACACACACCCACACACACACACACACAACCCATCAGCTGCAACACACACACAACCAATCAGCTGTAATACACACACAACCCATCAGCTGCAACACACACACACACAACCCATCAGCTGCAACACACACACACACAACCCATCAGCTGCAACACACACACAACCCATCAGCTGCAACACACACACACAACCCATCAGCTGCAACACACACACACAACCCATCAGCTGCAACACACACACACAACCCATCAGCTGCAACACACACACACACACACACACAACCCATCAGCTGCAACACACACACAACCCATCAGCTGCAATACACACACAACCCATCAGCTGCAACACACACACAACCCATCAGCTGCAACACACACCCACACACACACACACACAACCCATCAGCTGCAACACACACACAACCAATCAGCTGTAATACACACACAACCCATCAGCTGCAACACACACACACACAACCCATCAGCTGCAACACACACACACACACACAATCCATCAGCTGCAACACACACACACACACAACCCATCAGCTGCAACACACACACACAACCCATCAGCTGCAACACACACACACAACCCATCAGCTGCAACACACACACACACACAACCCATCACCTGCAACACACACACACCCCATCAGCTGCAACACACACACACACAACCCATCAGCTGCAACACACACACACACAACCCATCAGCTGCAACACACACACACACACACACACAACCCATCAGCTGCAACACACACACACACACACAACCCATCAGCTGCAGAAAACACACACACACACACAACCCATCAGCTGCAACACACACACAACCCATCAGCTGCAACACACACACACACACACACACACAACCCATCAGCTGCAAAACACACACACAACCCATCAGCTGCAACACACACACAACCCATCAGCTGCAACACACACACAACCCAAACAGCTGCAACACACACACAACCCATCAGCTGCAACACACACAACCCATCAGCTGCATCACACACACACACCCATCAGCTGCAACACACACAATCCATCAGCTGCAACACACACACAACCCATCAGCTGCAACACACACACACACACACACAACCCATCAGCTGCAACACACACACACAACCCATCAGCTGCAACACACACACAACCCATCAGCTGCAACACACACACAACCCAAACAGCTGCAACACACACACAACCCATCAGCTGCAACACACACACAACCCATCAGCTGCAACACACACACACACACACACACACAACCCATCAGCTGCAACACACACACAACCCATCAGCTGCAATACACACACAACCCATCAGCTGCAACACACACACAACCCATCAGCTGCAACACACACACACACACACACACACACACACAACCCATCAGCTGCAACACACACACACACAACCCATCAGCTGCAACACACACACACACACACAACCCATCAGCTGCAACACACACACAACCCATCAGCGGCAACACACACACAACCCATCAGCTGCAACACACGCACACAACCCATCAGCTGCAACACACACACAACCCATCAGCTGCAACACACACACACACAACCCAAACAGCTGCAACACACACACAACCCATCAGCTGCAACACACACAACCCATCAGCTGCAACACACACACACCCATCAGCTGCAACACACACAACCCATCAGCTGCAATACACACACAGTGGGTATTAGACAGCAGCTGCAACACACACACACAGCGGGTATTAGACAGCAGCTGCAACACACACACAGCGGGTATTAAACAGCAGCTGCAACACACACACAACCCATCAGCTGCAACACACACACAACCCATCAGCTGCAATACACACACAACCCATCAGCTGCAACACACACACAACCCATCAGCTGCAACACACACCCACACACACACACACACAACCCATCAGCTGCAACACACACACAACCAATCAGCTGTAATACACACACAACCCATCAGCTGCAACACACACACACACACAACCCATCAGCTGCAACACACACACACAACCCATCAGCTGCAACACACACACACACACAACCCATCAGCTGCAACACACACACACAACCCATCAGCTGCAACACACACACACAACCCATCAGCTGCAACACACACACAACCCATCAGCTGCAACACACACCCACACACACACACACACAACCCATCAGCTGCAACACACACACAACCAATCAGCTGTAATACACACACAACCCATCAGCTGCAACACACACACACACAACCCATCAGCTGCAACACACACACACAACCCATCAGCTGCAACACACACACAACCCATCAGCTGCAACACACACACACAACCCATCAGCTGCAACACACACACACAACCCATCAGCTGCAACACACACACAACCCATCAGCTGCAACACACACACACACACACACACACAACCCATCAGCTGCAACACACACACAACCCATCAGCTGCAATACACACACAACCCATCAGCTGCAACACACACACAACCCATCAGCTGCAACACACACCCACACACACACACACACACAACCCATCAGCTGCAACACACACACAACCAATCAGCTGTAATACACACACAACCCATCAGCTGCAACACACACACACACAACCCATCAGCTGCAACACACACACACACACACACACAATCCATCAGCTGCAACACACACACACACAACCCATCAGCTGCAACACACACACACAACCCATCAGCTGCAACACACACACACAACCCATCAGCTGCAACACACACACACACACAACCCATCACCTGCAACACACACACACCCCATCAGCTGCAACACACACACACACAACCCATCAGCTGCAACACACACACACACAACCCATCAGCTGCAACACACACACACACACACACAACCCATCAGCTGCAACACACACACACACACACACAACCCATCAGCTGCAGAAAACACACACACACACACACAACCCATCAGCTGCAACACACACACAACCCATCAGCTGCAACACACACACACACACACACACAACCCATCAGCTGCAACACACACACACAACCCATCAGCTGCAACACACACACAACCCATCAGCTGCAACACACACACAACCCAAACAGCTGCAACACACACACAACCCATCAGCTGCAACACACACAACCCATCAGCTGCAACACACACACACACCCATCAGCTGCAACACACACAATCCATCAGCTGCAACACACACACAACCCATCAGCTGCAACACACACACACACACACACACAACCCATCAGCTGCAACACACACACAACCCATCAGCTGCAATACACACACAACCCATCAGCTGCAACACACACACAACCCATCAGCTGCAACACACACACACACACACACACACACACACAACCCATCAGCTGCAACACACACACACACAACCCATCAGCTGCAACACACACACACACACACACACACACACAACCCATCAGCTGCAACACACACACAACCCATCAGCGGCAACACACACACACAACCCATCAGCTGCAACACAAGCACACAACCCATCAGCTGCAACACACACACAACCCATCAGCTGCAACACACACACACACAACCCAAACAGCTGCAACACACACACAACCCATCAGCTGCAACACACACAACCCATCAGCTGCAACACACACACACCCATCAGCTGCAACACACACAACCCATCAGCTGCAATACACACACAGTGGGTATTAGACAGCAGCTGCAACACACACACAGCGGGTATTAGACAGCAGCTGCAACACACACACAGCGGGTATTAAACAGCAGCTGCAACACGCACACACCCATCAGCTACAACACACACAACCCATCAGCTGCAATACACACACAGCGGGTATTAGACAGCAGCTGCAACACACACACAGCGGGTATTAAACAGCAGCTGCAACACGCACACACCCATCAGCTACAACACACACAACCCATCAGCTGCAATACACACACAGCGGGTATTAGACAGCAGCTGCAACACACACACAGCGGGTATTAGACAGCAGCTGCAACACACACACAGCGGGTATTAGACAGCAGCTGCAACACACACACAGCGGGTATTAGACAGCAGCTGCAACACACACACAGCGGGTATTAGACAGCAGCTGCAACACACACACAGCGGGTATTAAACAGCAGCTGCAACACACACACAGCGGGTATTAAACAGCAACTGCAATACCCCAATCCGCATACAGGCGGCGGCATTACATTATATTACAGCTATTTACCTGACACTTTTATCCCAGGGGACATACAGTTGATTAGACTAAGCAGGAGACAATCCTCCCCTGGAGCAATGCAGGGTTAAGGGCCTTGGAGCAATGTAGGGTTAAGGGCCTTGCTGAAGGGCCCAACAGCTGTGTGGATCTTACTGTGAAGCTCCAGCCTTTGAGGTCCCAGTCATGTACCTCACCCTAGGTCGCTCTAGCGTTAGACTCCCAACACCTGCAATACAGCCACTCCAACACAGGGGGCAATAGACTTGGGATGGTAATTATTCTGAATCAAAATCAGGGGTGCACAAAATTACTCACTACGAGCACCTGGCGGTCAAGCTGCACGTTCACGCCTGTTTTCCGTTCTGGTTCCTCAGTGGTGGAATGACTTGCCTACCACTGTCAGGACAGCAGAATCCCTCCCTCTATTTCGACGCAGACTAAAAACACACCTTTTCAAACTGTACCTTAGTCCTCCCTCCTGACCCCCCCCCTTTCCGATACCCCTATCCCTCTTGTCAAGCACAAAAAAATTTTTTTTGGGAAATGTAAAAAATTTCACTTATAATGACTGCATGTTTAGAACAGCACTTCATGTGTATTTTACGAGTTATGGATGTGATGTTTTAACTTGTGGAAGAACCTATGCACTTGTAAATCGCTTTGGATTAAAAGCGTCTGCCAAATGACTAAAATGTAAAATGTAGGTAAGCACTCACTGACAATAAGCCAAAAGATTCAGCCATGCATCAGTTCAAGATATATACATCTAAAATAGAATACAACATTGCAAAGAAAGCATGAAATTAATACATTTTCCATTAAACTATTTGAGAAACATACAGGGGTCGACAAAGTAAACTGCACACACACAAACATGTAGACCTGCGGCAGAGTAGGGGCCTTATGTTCAGAGTATGTTTATTGTGACATATAGATGTTCCTGTCTGACTAATTAATGGAATGGCAAGAGTCCAATTAAAACAGACAGACATTACATCGAATTAGTAGTATACCTTATCATCTAATCTCTTTTCTAGAAAAAAAAAAAAAAAAAAAACACACAAACTGCTATATTTTTGCGAGTTACTCCTGGGTCAGCCTATAGCCAAATGACTAAGGTGCTGGACTGGGCCCTGGAAAATTGATGGATCGAGACCCCGGTGTAGCCACGGTAAGATGCGTACAGTTGTTGGGCACTTAAGCAATTCCTTTAACCCCGCGTTGCTCCAGTGGGAATTGTCTCCTGCTTAGTCGAATCAACTATAAGTCGTTAAATGTCCCTAGTTCGCCAGTTCAGGGAAGGCCAAAAGCAGGATACGGAACAGGAACACGTGACTCAGGTACGCGAACAGCGCGAGCGAACAGCCCTGATCTTGCATTTTCCCAACCGTCTCAAGGTCGCTTTACTCTGACCCGAAAAAAAACGACTTGTGTCAGTCCTGTTTTCCAAACAAACCCCCACGATTGTACTGCTAATGTACAAAGACTACAATTTCAGCTTCTAAGCGCGCTGCCTCTCTCCATAATGGGAGATGGATTGACTCTCCTCCGTCGGTGCCAAGAAGGCAGTCAGCCAATCAGCGAAAGTGCAAAGCGATACACTCAGGACCCTATTCACCTTTATGGCACTCTCCTTCTTCTCTCGTTTACGCTTCAGCCGAAGCGCCGTCGTCTCATTCAACGATCTCGCTACGTGTCCGAAAACAGGACAATTCCCTTCGCTCTCGCAGTTAAAATAACAATCGCAAAGCAAATGAATAAACTAGCAAATAATACGAACAAAAAAAAAAAACGCTGAGTTTGTCACCGTTTACTGTTGTGATGTGCCCTATTTTTTACGCGTTTGGGACGATTCGCTCCCAGTCGATGTTGCTCATCCGTTCAAAGACTGAAAGCAAAATAATCGATAGCAAATCTCCATTCGGGTGCATGTTCTAAATTATGTACAATGATTAGTGCCCATCTCAATTATCGATAAGACAATATCCTACATTTCCATGGATACTGACCTACCAAAATCGTTCTCTCTACTTTCCCAGTTGTCTATTCTATGTGTTATGCCGTTTAGTAAAAACGGCATGCATATAACACTGACATAAATTCATGAACACATAAACGGTTTGCTTTTCTCCATTGTCATAACCAGGGAAATGATGTGTTCATCACCACAAGCAAAACAATGTTATTTAAGCGCCAGGACAGACCAGGACAGACTGCTTCGGTCCCCCGCTGGGTTTGGAATGTGTAGCTATTTCTGCAGAACTCGCAGGGAGCAAAGAAGCGATTATCTTCCTCCGTGTGACCAAGAAGGAAAAAACGATTAATTAACTATAGTTCGGTAATCAGCTGCATTGTACGTGGATTGTGTTCCCTTAAAGTTTCAGCTAAAAAAAAAAAAGTACGTTGTTATTCTAGTAGCCCCGCTTCGCCCTGGCTGCATCCCCCCCTCTCTGATCCGGGTTTCACAGATGTTATTCCCGAGACAGCAGCCCGCGTGCATCGCCCAGCTCAACGCGCGCGCTTATGAGCCGCCGCCGCCGGTGTGCGCCTGGTATGCCGCCGCACCTCCGGCACCGAACCCCGGCCCACACCTGCCTCGCTCACCTTCCTCCTCTCCCATGCGTTCGTCCTTCCACGTGCAGCAGAACAGCATCAACCTCATTCAAACGCACAGGCCCGGAGCTCCGTTGAGAGCTTGCGACAGTTTTGAGAGAAAAAAAAAACTCCACTGATATAATAATAGTCACTCGCTGCCCTCCCTCCCTCGTATCCGCTGCTCGTCTCCGGGCTGAAGTCTCT
>NC_083766.1:62721241-62788741 GCF_963514075.1 Conger conger
GGACCAGGCTGATGAATATACCACATGATGTTTTTTCCAGCTACGCAAAAAAAACTCAAAAAACTATTTGCATTACAATATCCTTTAAATGAACTTCATAGGAAACATCAATCTTGTCTTCCACTACTTAAGGAAATTGCAAGAGGTTCTGCAGGGGCCATTATAAGATGGATGTTTAATCAGATTTATTCAGAAAGAGGGGAGAATGCCAGGAGGAGCTTAGAGCATAAATTCAATCAGCCTGCCAAGACTGATGCCAGTGTAGGGGAAAGCTTCATATCCATGAAACTATTTAGAAAATAAATAAATCACATATGATTATAGTCTTCCAAATGGTCCCTTAAAAAGTTAAGGAATGTTTTTGGAATGCTTCAAGGGATGGTCACTGTTCTAAAATTCGATGTCAGTGTTCTAGAACTCCATTGCTTTCAATTCCTTTTGACATCAGCATTAGAATGTTCAGTTAAGAACATTCCAATCACATATTTGTGACCTCTTTAGAGCGTTAATGCACCCTCTCCGCCCCCTCAAACAAGCCCACAGTGACCAGATTAACACTTCTCAGTGGTTGCCATTGATAATTGTAAGTTTTACCATCATTTTTATTCCTGACAATGTGTTATATACTCAATAGATACACTCAGTCAAGAGAATATTTTGGATTCAGTACAAGCTTCAGACTGTATAAGTTTTCAGAGAAATAACTATCACTGGGAGATGAGCCAAACGTGAAACTCTTGACACAAATGTGACTTTTCTTGACGATCCCGTAGCATGCAGTTTTCATGAATTTAGGAACACAATCTCTCAGTCAGAAATGATAATCCTGTAATGGATTGTTTTGTTGTTAGCTAGGCTACGATAGGCTAGGCTACGACGTTAGCCATCCGGCTAGAGCCTGGCTGCATTTAGACGGCATCTAAAATGTCGGAAAGACCTTTTGAATGACGCTTATATCGGCCTGCCTTACTTGGACTTACTAACACGTTAGAATATAGAATCTAAACATTTTCTGCAATAAGAATGTATCTACTACTACCTCGTTTCAGAAGGAGAACTGGTCCTTTTCGCTATTTAGCACATTGCGGCCTAAATGTGACACGTGGAAGTAAAATTTTACATTAAAGTGAAATAGCTAAATGGGAAACACTTCCAAGACTTTGGTTTTTTCAATTTTGGTTGGCATTCATATTGCGCCTTTATCCAAAGGACGATACAATTGATGCTTCTCATTTACCCATTCATATACACACACACACCAACGGCTACTGGCTGCCATGCAAGGTGCCAACCTTGACACATAACCGAAAGAATACAGGACATGGTGAAGAATGTGTGTGTGGTACACTGGGCTGGTTACATACATGGATTTATTGAATATTCATATTTTATACAAACTAATAATGTGATAATAATGTGTATATGCCGCTGTGTGTGCAGTCATGCTGTACCTGGTTTAGGAGGCTTTCCTGGGTACTGACCCACTCCTCCTGGTCCAACTCCGCCCACTCCCCCAGGCCCGACTCCACCCACTCCTCCTGGTCTGACTCCGCCCACTCCTCCAACTCCGCCCACTCCTCCTGGTCCAGCTCCGCCCACTCCCCCAGGCCAAACTCCACCCACTCCTCCAGGTCCGACTCCACCCACTCCTCCAGGTCCGACTCCACCCACTCCTCCTGGTCTAACTCCACCCACTCCTCCTGGTCCGACTCCACCCACTCCCCCAGGCCAAACTCCGCCCACTCCTCCAGGTCCGACTCCACCCACTCCCCCAGGCCAAACTCCACCCACTCCTCCAGGTCCGACTCCACCCACTCCTCCAGGTCCGACTCCACCCACTCCTCCTGGTCTAACTCCGCCCACTCCCCCAGGTCCGACTCCACCCACTCCCCCAGGCCAGACTCCGCCCACACCTCCTGGTCTGACTCCACCCACTCCTCCAACTCCGCCCACTCCCCCTGGTCCGACTCCACCCACTCCTCCGTGACCTGAAATATACATAACACAAGACTAAGCACATTAGACTAAACAAAGTTATTTATTAAAACTTTAATGTTATTTAAAAACAATAATAAATTACTATTGATTATTAAATATTAACATGCTTCCACAGTGTAGCGCAGAGCAGCTATTTAAAGTCATACTATACCCGGTTTAGGAGGCTTTCCTGGGTACTTTAGACCTGAAAAACAATAATTACATTTTAATCAAGCAATCAAGCTCTTTTTCAAAATCAGGTGCACATACTGTGGTCCAGAGAGGTGTGTCTGCTCCTTTAAGGTTAAATGTTCTGCTATCTATTAATAGCTACCTATAAAAAAACTGCCAATCAGGCCCTCAAGAGTGCATTTCCCATTCCCTTGGACATTATGACATCATAATCATGGAAAGATTCCTTCCTTGTCATGTGATCGTCAGTCATATCAGAATTGTCCAATCACTGGAATTTACTCAGTAAACTGCATGTCATTACAGTGGAAGAGAGCAAAAACTGTAACATTTGGTTCAGTAAAGAATGACATCATTGGCAATGGCAGATCAAACTTAAAACGATGGAACTTTTTACCGTTAAACTCAACGGAACAACAAATACGGGTGTGGGGCAGCACAACAAAACATCACAGCATGGACACATAGATCAAAGAGCTATTCCAAACGCAATTCTGCTCTTCTTCTCTGTCTTGGAAGTGGCCTCTATTACAGGACACCTAGCGACATTACGTATATTAAATTTATTTTACTGAAGATACCCAACATTTCTCGACAGTCGGCGACGGTTGTTCAGAAAGCCGCCAAAAACGTCTCCTGTGTGTCAAAATGACTCATCATCTCAGCAGAGCTTTCAAACACTGCCAAAATGCTGCACAGCGTTCTCACACGTCCCCGTGCGTGAATGCAAAGTGAAATCTCTAAATGTTTTTGCAGCAGCTTGATCAGGAGGAGCAGGAACGCATCAGCCCCGCAAATGTGCAAACACTCTCAGAAATAGGTGTGTAAAATTGTACCCCTAGCCAGCAATATATAACTCAATTGTACCTTTTACTCATTTGTACCCAAACATTACGGTACTTTTAGGGTACACAAGACTGTACACACCTGAAAACCAACATCACAAACTAAAGGACCCCACCACATACACTGTTCATGAGCTCTGCTGTAATTAGCAGGATCTGCAGTAACAGACAGAAGGGGCTTGTAATTAAGATGAAATGCCAACGGTCTGGAAGTCCGCGCAGGTCGTGCCCCTGCTTAAAGGGGGTGACACCAGTGACCTAAACAATTATCGTCCCATCTCTAGACTGTGCTGCCTAGCTAAGGTTTTAGAAACCCTGGCAATTGAACAGCTGCGGGCTTTTTTAGACGCATACAATATCCTACATTCACACCAATCAGGATTCAGACCCGGTCATAGCACTGTTACTGCCACTTCCCTCGTCCTTAATGATATTGTGAATGGTCTTGATAATCGCCAACATTGTGCTGCCCTCTTTGTCGACCTGTCTAAGGCCTTCGACACTGTTGATCATGGTATTTTGTTAAGTATGTTAGCTTCCATTGGCCTGGATGACCTTTCTCTTAGTTGGTTCTCTAACTACTTGTCTGGGAGAAAGCAGTCAGTTGTTGCTGGCAATCTTAGATCCAGCTCTTTATCTGTTGTTAAGGGTGTCCCACAAGGGTCCATTACTGGTCCAATTTTATTCACTCTTTATATAAATAATATTCTTTTCCCTTCTGTACACACTAATGTCCATTATTATGCGGACGATACAATAATTTACTGCTTTGGTCCCACCCCAGCTCAGGCAGCTGCAAGCCTGCAGTCAGCCTTCGACACTTTCCAACGATCTCTGCATGATCTCAAATTAGTCTTAAACTCAAACAAAACTAAATGGATGTTTTTCTCTCGATCGTCAATTGTTAACAATAGCCTTTCTCTCCACTCTCTGCAGGGAGAACTAATTGATTTTGTCGACTCATTTAAATATCTGGGTATTTGGCTGGATACCAAGCTCTCTTTTCGCACACATATTGAACATCTTATAAAGAAGCTGAGGGTTAAAATTGGCTTTCTTTACAGGAATAAATCCTGTTTTTCTCTTCAAACCAGGAAATCCATTGTTCAGTCCCAAATTATGTCTGTTTTTGATTATGGTGATATTGTGTATATGCATGCTTCTCCAGCCATTTTGAAGCTGCTTGATGCTGTGTATCATAGTGCTCTGCGCTTTGTAACGGGTGATGGTTTTCTTACTCACCGATGTGTTTTGTACGAAAAATTGGGTTGGTCGTCCCTAACTGCACGAAGAGAGCTACATTCGCTTCTATTCATCTATAAAGCTCTAATTGGTAAACTCCCATCATATTTATCCTCGCTCCTCATTCACAACTCTATGAGTTGCCGAACACGCTCGCAGTCACACATCAGATTGCTCATTCCGCGCGTGAGGACAGAATATGGAAAGTCTGCTTTTTCTCACTATGCTCCGGACAAGTGGAATAGGCTCCAGGACACTCTAAAATGGGATCGTTTTGTTTCTCTAGACTCTTTTAGAGTGCTCCTCGTGGGTACCATGATTGAGAACTGCTCGTGTTTTACCTGATTTTTAGTGTCCTATCACTTATTATCTGTTTTTTTATAACTTATTTTTTGTCTGCTCTTATCTTGTCTGTTGCAACCTGTATCTTTTATATATGTTTTTTGTAAACAGGGCACCCTTGAAAATGAGAGCTTGCTCTCAAGGGACTTCCCTGTATAAATAAAGGTCAAATAAAAATAAAATTAAAAAAAAAAGATGGACGTATACTATACCTCCACCAGGAACTCCACCCACTCCTCCTGGACCAACACTGCCAACTCCTCCTGGTCCAACACCTCCAACTCCACCCACTCCCCCAGGCCAAACTCCGCCCACTCCTCCTGGTCCGACTCCGCCCACTCCTCCTGGTCCGACTCCGCCCACTCCCCCAGGCCAAACTCCGCCCACTCCTCCTGGTCCGACTCCGCCCACTCCTCCTGGTCTGACTCCGCCCACTCCTCCAACTCCACCTACTCCCCCAGGCCAAACTCCGCCCACTCCTCCTGGTCCGACTCCGCCCACTCCTCCTGGTCCGACTCCGCCCACTCCTCCTGGTCTGACTCCGCCCACTCCTCCAACTCCACCCACTCCCCCAGGCCAAACTCCGCCCACTCCTCCTGGTCCGACTCCGCCCACTCCTCCTGGTCTGACTCCGCCCACCCCTCCAACTCCACCCACTCCCCCAGGCCAAACTCCGCCCACTCCTCCTGGTCCGACTCCGCCCACTCCTCCTGGTCTGACACCGCCCACTCCTCCAACTCCACCCACTCCTCCATTTCCTGGCACATAACCTGGAGAAAACGGGACATGGTGAAGAATGTGTGTGAATTTATTTAATGTTCATACTGTATAAAAACTGAATGCTCAGATATAGTATGGTGTTAATATGCTGTCAGTGTAGAGCAGGGTCAGTGTCTCTTTGCAGTCATACTGTACCTGGTTTTGGAGGCTTTCCTGGATACTTTCGACCTGAAAAACAGCAGTGATTTAATTTCACTCAGACGTCAGTTATGAAGTAGGAAAAGTGCTAATATGACAAAGATGGAGGGATGGTACTATACCTCCACTGGGTAGGCCTCCAGCACCAGGGCCAGCCCCACCCACTCCACCAGGTCCAACTCCACCCACTCCTCCTGGCAAAACTCCGCCTACTCCCCCTGGTCCAACTCCGCCCACTCCCCCTGGCCAAACTCCACCCACTCCTCCAACTCCGCCCACTCCTCCTGGTCTAACTCCACCCACTCCTCCAACTCCGCCTACTCCACCTGGCCAAACTCCGCCCACTCCCCCAGGTCCAACTCCGCCCACTCCCCCTGGCCAAACTCCACCCACTCCTCCAACTCCGCCCACTCCTCCTGGTCTAACTCCACCCACTCCTCCAACTCCGCCTACTCCACCTGGCCAAACTCCGCCCACTCCCCCAGGTCCAACTCCGCCTACTCCCCCAGGCCAAACTCCGCCCACTCCTCCTGGTCCAACTCCGCCCACTCCTCCTGGTCTAACTCCACCCACTCCTCCAACTCCGCCTACTCCACCTGGCCAAACTCCGCCCACTCCCCCAGGTCCAACTCCGCCTACTCCCCCAGGCCAAACTCCGCCCACTCCCCCAGGTCCAACTCCGCCCACTCCTCCTGGTCTAACTCCACCCACTCCTCCTGGCAGAACTCCGCCCACTCCTCCTGGTCTAACTCCGCCCACTCCTCCAACTCCACCCACACCGTAACCTGAGGTAAACAGGACAGGAAGTTGAGATACAAATAATTGTACACAGCACTGTAGCATAATATTACAGTGAGGTGCATAAGTACATAATTCCCCCATTTCAGGGGCGCAAAAGTAATTGGCCAGTCTCAGATGTTTCTGATTAGTCAGGTGTATTCAATCACGTCTTGAGTCTTGGCTTTTGATTGCATTTGGAGACAGTTATTGGTATTTTGACAACATGATGACCAGAGTCGCCATAATGAGTCGCCTAATTCGTAATGAAAACCCAACCACCGGTCCAATATCTCAGAAACACTCTTCATGAGGTAGGCATGGATGTATCAGGACCAAGATTGACTTGTATCAGAGTGATGGCAAAAGTGTGGTGTATGTGTTATAGTTTGGGTATGTATGGCTACCACAGGTGCTGGCTCACATTGATAATGTAATTGCTGATATCAGCAACAGAAAGGATTCTGAAGTGTACAGAAGCATCATATCTGCTCGAGTACAATCAAATGCTTCCAAACTCATTGGACTCCAATAATAATAATCCAAACGCACCAGTGCTCTCCTTCTCCTTAAGCATGTTCCAAACGCACTGGTGCTCTCCTTCTCCTTAACCATGTTCCAAACGCACCAGTGCTCTCCTTCTCCTTAACCATGTTCCAAATGCACTGGTGCTCTCCTTCTCCTTAACCATGTTCCAAAGAGTTTGTACACCAATTGTTTGGCCTATTCTTTAACTGTTTATTTTATTTCTCAGCCACAAAAGCTTACAGCGTTCTTATACCTGCACTAAGGAAAAGACTGAATGCACCTGACTATCAGAAACAGCTGCCAACTGTCCAATAACTGTCCACAAAAATGGGGGGACTATATATAAAAGGGGACTTAATTCCAGCACTGATCAATTAATATCGATGTACATATCATGATATTGAAAGTGACAGTTTGCACTTTAACATCTATTCACTGTTTCATTTCAAATCCAGTGTGCTGGATTGCCGAACCAAAAACCGACCTTGTTCCACTGTTCAAATTCACCATATGTTAATATTTTAAACATGTTAATATTTAAACTGCTGTAGATAAACAGTATAGAGTGTTTGCTGTACCTGGTTTAGGAGGCTTTCCTGGATACTTCTGACCAACTCCTCCTGGTCCGACTCCACCCACTCCTCCAACTCCGCCCACTCCCCCTGGTCTTACTCCGCCCACTCCTCCTGGTCCAACTCCGCCAACTCCTCCTGGTCTGACTCCGCCCATTCCTCCAACTCCGCCCACTCCTCCTGGTCCAACTCCGCCCACTCCACCTGGCCAAACTCCGCCCACTCCTCCTGGTCCAACTCCGCCCACTCCTCCTGGTCCGACTCCACCAACTCCTCCTGGTCTGACTCCGCCCACTCCTCCAACTCCGCCCACTCCTCCTGGTCCAACTCCGCCCACTCCACCTGGCCAAACTCCGCCCACTCCTCCTGGTCCGACTCCGCCCACTCCTCCAGGTCCAACTCCGCCCACTCCACCTGGCCAAACTCCGCCCACTCCTCCTGGTCCGACTCCGCCCACTCCTCCTGGTCCAACTCCGCCCACTCCACCTGGCCAAACTCCGCCCACTCCCCCTGGTCCAACTCCGCCCACTCCTCCTTGTCCAACTCCGCCCACTCCTCCTGGTCTGACTCCGCCCACTCCTCCAACTCCGCCCACTCCTCCTGGTCTGACTCCGCCCACTCCTCCAACTCCGCCCACGCCGTAACCTGAGGTAAACAGGACATGAATTCGAGAGACAAATGAACAGTTGTACACAGCACTGTAGCATATTACAGAGAGGTCCATAAGTATTTGGACAGTGGTACAATTTTTGTTTTGGCTCGGTTAATTACAGTGGGATCTAAAAGTCTGAGACCACATTGACCAATCTGGGATTTGTTTTTCATGTAATCCTGGAAGTACACAGTAGAAGTTTCACTAGCGGTCTCAGATGTCTGGACCCCACTGTGCATCCCAATTTATACATGTTAGGTGGCCAAACATAATTGGTCAGTAGGTGTCTCTTCTGTTTCTGAATAGTCAGGTGTATTCAATCACTTCCTTAGTACAGGTATACGAAAGTTTTCAGTATCTAGTCATAATGCGTGGCTTTGTATTGCCTTTGGAGTCTGTTTTTGGTGTTTTGTTGACATGAGGACCAGTTGAAATACCCTCATATTATATAGGGTAGACCCTCATAAGTGACAGTCTGCACTTAAAGATCATATCCAGTGCTTCATTTCAAATCCAATGTGCTGGAGTACAGAGCCAAATGAACATAGCTGTCCAATTGCATTGTATTGTACATACACAAATTGACCTCATGTTACTTGTAAATGTAACATGTAAATAAACAGTGTAGAAGAGGGTGTGTGTTTGCAGTCATACTGTACCTGGTTTAGGAGGCTTTCCTGGATACTTTTGACCAACTCCCCCAGGCCCGACTCCGCCCACTCCTCCAACTCCGCCCACTCCTCCTGGCCAAACCCCGCCCACACCTCCAGGTCTGACTCCTCCCACTCCTCCAACTCCAGCCGCACCACCTGGTCCAACTCCGCCCACTCCTCCTGGCCAAACTCCACCAACTCCACCAGGTCCAACTCCGCCCACTCCTCCTGGCCAAACTCCACCAACTCCACCAGGTCCAACTCCACCCACTCCTCCTGGCCAAACTCCACCCACTCCTCCTGGTCCAACTCCGCCCACTCCTCCGACTCCGCCCACTCCTCCTGGTCTAACTCCGCCCACTCCGGCAGGTCCAACTCCGCCCACTCCTCCGACTCCACCCACTCCTTTTCACAGCAAAACATGAAAACAGAAATATTTCATGACTGTTTTTTGACATTTCATATGCACATATTAATATGGCGGTTAATACAGATTGAGGCTGAATGCAGATCTGGACCCGGCCATTTTCCCTCAAGGAACATGGTGGAAATGCACCTTTGAGCTTGTGAATTCATCCTTGATCATTTTAGATGTATGAAAGGACTGCATGAATGCAGTATTGGGTGTATTTTATTCACTGTCAAATCTATCATATTGTTCTTATTAAATATCCTTTAATTTCCTTGCTATTCGTTTCAGTGAGGTCACACAAATGAATCGGAGTGAATGGAAGCCTATCTATCCTATAACTATAACCATAACTGCAAGCGTAACAATGTGAGCATCCACAGTGATGAACGCTAACCTTCTGCAAATCATTTTTTAAGGCGACGCCCTGTAAATTTAGATTTAGATTGGCTGTCATTGTTTTATGAGTCATGCAGCTGGAGAAATCGCTCTGCAAGTGATGCCCAGCGATATCGTTTGATGCCCGGGACCCACCTGGAGTTTTCAGGGGCTTGGCTGCGGGTAGAGACCCCCCGGCCCCCACTGCTCCGACTGACGCCACCGCTCCAGAACCGGGCCCAGAACCGATCCCGCCGAGGCCCGTCCCGACCCCCGCCACCGCTCCAGAACCGGGCCCAGAACCGATCCCGCCGAGGCCCGTCCCAACCCCCACCCCGGCCCCGGAACCGGCTCCTCCATAGTACGGGCCTGCGGGACGGAGAGAGGTCCACATAGGACACCGTGTCTGCCACACACTACTACCACAGAGACCACAAAATACCTCGACCTCGGGCTATGACTGGGAGGCAGGAGGTTTGTAGTTGAAACCGCAGGGTAACCACAATGAGATCAGTGCAGCTGCTGGGCCCTTGAGCAAGGCCCGTAACCCCACATTGCTGCAGGGAGGGGTTGACCCCCAGCTAAGTTAAATCAACCGTAAGATATTTTAGTCTTATATTGAGACTTTTACTCTTTTGCTGAATAATATGCGACACTGCCTCTGAGGACAGAGTTGCTCCGGCCTCTTACCACCGTAGCCTGTGATTGGCAGCCCGCCTGCACCAGTAGGACCTGTGGGAGGAACGAACCAATCAGCAAACGACCACGGAATGGACCAATCAGCATGAGACTGAGAAACGGACCAATCAGCGTGGGACTGATGAATGGACCAATCTCTTATTATACACCATTATTGTATGTGAAGCAGACCCAGGAGGTAGCAATATGTTACAAATACTTCATTATTATTATTATTCTTATAATTAGTAGTAGTAGTAGTAGTAGTATTATCATTAGGGGAAATGCTAGCGCGGTCGTGGCGCTGGGTTTTGCCCACCTATTCCTGTCGGTCCGGGAGACAAGCCGCCGCCGCCGATTCCAATACCGAGCCCGACTCCACCAGTAGGCCCAACTCCAGTACCTATGCCAACACCAGCTCCAGCTCCAGAACCAGTACCAATGCCCACACCGGTCCCAGTTCCAGCACCAATGCCTACACCGACACCCAAACCCACACCTGCTGAATGAAGCAGAACCAGCCGTTAGCACCTCTTCCCCCTCTGTGTTCTGCATGGCTGATGAGGGGCTCCAGCACAGGTTAGATGTTAGAATAGAGGTGCCTTATCGTTAGAAAGTCTCACTGGTCATTCAGCAGTTAGGGAACCGTTGACTTACCTGTAGGACCTGGGGGGAGGGAGAGAGAGAGAGAGAGAGAGGGAGAGAGAGAGAGAGCGTTAGAGAGGGAGAGAGAGAGGGAGAGGGAGAGAGAGAGGGAGAGAAAATATTAAACCACTTTGTTTGTCTCTGTGCTGCTCATGTAGAATTGACATTAGTACACAGACGCTAGATAGCTCTGTTTGGAGATCAGTGACACATGAACAGCCTCCTCATGCTGAGCTCCGCGCTGGGAGATGGAGGGTCCAGGGCTGACTGGGCCCTCAGAGAGACCTGGTCCAGGGCTGACTGGGCCCTCAAAGAGACCTGGTCCAGGGCCATGGCTGACTGGGCCCTCAGAGAGACCTGGTCCAGGGCCATGGCTGACTGGGCCCTCAGAGAGACCTGGTCCAGGGCCATGGCTGACTGGGCCCTCAGAGAGACCTGGTCCAGGTCCATGGCTGACTGGGCCCTCAGAGAGACCTGGTCCAGGGCCATGGCTGACTGGGCCCTCAGAGAGACCTGGTCCAGGGCTGACTGGGCCCTCAGAGAGACCTGGTCCAGGGCTGACCGGGCCCTCAGAGAGACCTGGTCCAGGGCCATGGCTGACTGGGCCCTCAGAGAGACTTGGTCCAGGTCCAGGGCTGACTGGGCCCTCAGAGAGACCTGGTCCAGGGCCATGGCTGACTGGGCCCTCAGAGAGACCTGGTCCAGGGCCATGGCTGACTGGGCCCTCAGAGAGACCTGGTCCAGGTCCATGGCTGACTGGGCCCTCAGAGAGACCTGGTCCAGGGCCATGGCTGACTGGGCCCTCAGAGAGACCTGGTCCAGGGCTGACTGGGCCCTCAGAGAGACCTGGTCCAGGGCTGACCGGGCCCTCAGAGAGACCTGGTCCAGGGCTGACCGGGCCCTCAGAGAGACCTGGTCCAGGGCCATGGCTGACTGGGCCCTCAGAGAGACTTGGTCCAGGTCCAGGGCTGACTGGGCCCTCAGAGAGACCTGGTCCAGGGCCATGGCTGACTGGGCCCTCAGAGAGACCTGGTCCAGGGCCATGGCTGACTGGGCCCTCAGAGAGACCTGGTCCAGGTCCATGGCTGACTGGGCCCTCAGAGAGACCTGGTCCAGGGCCATGGCTGACTGGGCCCTCAGAGAGACCTGGTCCAGGGCTGACTGGGCCCTCAGAGAGACCTGGTCCAGGGCTGACCGGGCCCTCAGAGAGACTTGGTCCAGGTCCAGGGCTGACTGGGCCCTCAGAGAGACCTGGTCCAGGGCCATGGCTGACTGGGCCCTCAGAGAGACCTGGTCCAGGTCCAGGGCTGACTGGGCCCTCAGAGAGACCTGGTCCAGGGCCATGGCTGACTGGGCCCTCAGAGAGACCTGGTCCAGGGCTGACCGGGCCCTCAGAGAGACCTGGTCCAGGTCCAGGGGTGACTGGGCCCTCAGAGGGACCTGGTCCAGGGCCATGGCTGACTGAGCCCTCAGAGAGACCTGGTCCAGGTCCAGGGCTAACTGGGCCCTCAGAGAGACCTGGTCCAGGTCCAGGGCTGACTGGGCCCCCAGAGAGACCTGGTGCAGGGCTCTCAGACTCCAGTCCTGGAGGGCTGTGGCTTCCCTTCAGGTCTTGGGAACAAGGTGCATGTGGACTCTTTAATGGACAGGTGGCTTAAACGGAGCAGTCGAGCGTGGAATCAGAAACCAGCGGACACTAAGGCCCTCCAGCACCTCAGTCAGAGATCTGGGCTAAAATGTAAACTAGAAGAGCGTTTGAACACTCTGGGTTTTTCTTCTTCAGCTGCTTATCATCTGCTGCTATGGCAACCTTTCTCTTACTGCTGGGGCTCAGCTCCATCAGAAGATGGTAGGCGTGACATCATCAGTCAGCGCCAAGACCAGCTCAGAAGAACATTAGGGACAGGCAAGTGACATCATAAATCAGCACCATGATTAGCTCAGACAAACATTAGGAAAACATTGTGACATCATCAGTCAATGCTGTGACCAGCTAAGAACAGAAGGAAGAACTGTGTGACATCATCAGTCAGCGCTGTGACCAGCTAAGAACAGAAGGAACAACTATGTGACATCATCAGTCAGTGCTGTGATCAGCTAAGAAATAGAAGGAAGTACTATGTGTGACATCATCAGTCAGCGCCGTGAGCAGACCAGAGGAACAGTAGATAGGGGGATAGGGTTCAGGTTACGCTTAAATTGACACTCACCACCACTGGGCAGAGCTGGTCCGACACCAACTACAAACAGAGAACCAGTAAGACACCAGGAAACACTCATCAGCAGCGTTTAATACAAATACATACATTTATTATATTATCACAAAAAATATGGCATTGACCAATATCTGTATTGAATTACACTTTCTGTGTGTATGTGTGAGAGAGAGAGGGAGAGAGGGAGAGAGAGCGGGAGAGAGGGAGAGAGAGAGAGAGAGAGAGAGAGAGTGAGAGCACTCACTGCTGGTTGGGGCTGCCACAACTGCCCCTCCTGTAAAAAACAGGAAATAAAAGAAGATGAATGGCTTCAACACAGAACAGTGACATCATCATTCAGCGCCATGACCAACATGCCAGGATCAGGCTACTTAAGTCTGTGAAGTATTGAGGTTGCCAAACTGCATTCTCTTAACGACGGGTCTGTGCCCCAATGCTGAAAATAACGTATATGGGGGAGCAGATGAGTGGAGGAAAGGAGGATGCATTTTTTTCTCGATGCACCTGTCTTCTAAACATGCAAAACGCATCTGAAGGACTCCCTGCCAGCCTACACCCTCCTGCCACCACAGCTGATCCAGAACGCTGCGGCCCGATTCGCCTCTACCCGTCCTGAGTTCCGCTGCAGTCACTCCTCCCCTGGCTACCAGCTGGTGCAAGGATCAGATTCAAAGTCCCGACTCTGGCCTACGCTGCAGCCAACAAGACAAGCCCCTCCCTACCGACAGGACATAATTCATAACTCACGGACATAATTCAACCATAACTCAACTCGTAGTTAACTTGGCATGGTAGTTCCAGACTTGGCCTCTCCTACCCTGTGTGCTGGGCTTATGTCCAGGACCTTTCAACCAAGCCTCCATGAATTGTACCTTATCTGACCGGTTCTGTTGTTTCTTTATACGTCCTTGATATGCACGTTTTCTACGTCGCCTTGCATGAAAGAGTCTGCCAAATAAAATGTAATGTAATGTAATGTAAAGGGAAAACTAACACTGTCTATCTGCAGGTGTCCATCGAGGCTGTCTGAGAGCCTGATGAGTGTTTTTGCTGCCTGCCCTCACTTCAATGCGTAGGATTCCTCCTGTCCCTGTCCCATGTGTTTCCTTCCCATCCCTGTCCTCTCTCCTCTCCCTGTCCTCTCTCCTCTCCCTGTCCTCTCTCCTCTCCCCAGGTCCCAGTCAGGTAGGAGGCTTGCTTCCCGCCACCATGGGCAGAATATCTCAAACCTCATCTTCCCTCCCAGATCCACTGCTATTGATCTCTGTGTGGCTGGTGGCCTCTGGAACTGCCAGTCCGCCGTCCAGAAAGCAGACTTCCTATCTGCCTATGCCTCCCACCTCAACCTTGACTTTCTTGCTTTAACTGAAACGTGGCTCTCACCAGAGAACATGGCCACCCCGGCTGCCCTTTCTTCTTCTTTCTTTCTTCTCTTTTTCCCACACACCCAGAACCTCTGGCAGAGGAGGTGGCACAGGTCTCCTAATCTCATCCTCATGGAGATCTAGTGTCTTCTCCTCATCCTTCTCCTTCTCCTCTTTTGAATTTCATGCAGTTTCTGTTACTTTGCCGTGCAAACTCTTTATTATTGTTGTTCATGGCCCCCCAGGGTCCTCTGGGGAGCTTCTCGGATGAGATGGACATCCTCCTCAGCTCCTCACCAGTCAATGGCACCCCCCTGATCCTTCTGAGTGACTTCAACCTCAACTCAGAGACCACCCAGTCTACCTTTCTCTCCCTCCTTTCTTCTTTTGACCTTACCCTCACTTTTTCCCCTCCCACCCACAAAGCAGGCAACCTTCTTGACCTCATCTTCACTATGCACTTGTAAATCGCTGTGGATTAAAAGCGTCTGCCAAATGACAAAAATGCTAAATGTAAAATGTAACACTCACCCAGGCCCGTAGTAACTGTGAAAAAGAGGTAAATTGTGTATAATTAATTATAGCGGTCCAATAATTATCAATAATATCACATATCCATTGTTTTATAATATGTAGTGTTTTTGATGTGGATTATTGATCATAATATAAACCATTCCAAGTGGTGAAATTGATCTAATATTTGATTGCCAAACATAACATCATGTAAAAGAAAAGTTTCAGTCATATAAGAAAATGATAATAAATAAATAAATAAATAAATAAATAAATAAACAATATAAAACAAGCTTGTCTAAGAGTGAAAAGTACTTACGGCTGGGCTGAACAACCCCATTTCCCACTGAAAAAAAAAACAAGTATAATATCAGCATTTATAATATTAACAACACCATGGGGATAATGATAACAATGATAATTACTATCGTCATTTAAAAAACACTTAAACATACCATCAGGCAGCGGGGCCCCTGAAACCAGCGTGGGAAGAAGAGAAATAAAAGGAAATGTTAATTCTGAAAGTGATAAGGGTAGTGGAGACAGCAGGGGACAGTGTGAGGGTGGGGGCAGGCAATGGGACATTCCAGAGAGTTCCACAAACACCATACTCACCTGCGTCAGCCCTCGTACCATCTGCAGAGAGAGAGAGAGAGAGAGAGAGAGAGAGAAGGAGACAGGGGAGAGAGAAAGATAGAGATACAGAATTCAGAGAGATACAGAAAGACAGAAAGAAATAGAAAGTGACAGATAGACAGAGAGAGAGAGAGACAAGCAGAGGTCACACACATACAGATATCTGCAGAGGCGGGGTGATTGGGGGGATTGGGTTCTGCAGGGTTCTGCAGTTAACACTAAGGAGGGAAGGGTGTGGATTCTACTCTACCAGGTGTGCAGTTATTGGGTTTGTCAGGCAGGGGGGAGGCAGACGGTGAGCACAATGGTGCAGAAGGACACGGGTTCGAGGTGCAGAAGGACACGGGTTCGAGGTGCAGAAGGACACGGGTTCGAGGTGCAGAAGGACACGGGTTCGAGGTGCAGGAGGGGACAGAGGGACAGGGAGTCCACAGGACAGAGGACGCAGGGATGGGCAGCCTTTCAGAGTAAATACTGTACACAAACACACGCACTTCACCTGTAATGCAGCGCCTAATGTTAGCATTCATATTCAGGATCTGGCCACTGTTCTGCCTGGTTTGTACCTCCGCCATTTTAACTGTGGACTATAGCTACATTTACTTGGAGAGGTAGTCTTCCATTTTGTTCTGTGGAACACAGATATATTTTAGCGTGTTTTTGCCCATCCCTGTTCGGGGGTTTCTACTGCGGCAAATCCAGGGTGGCGTTGGGCCGCTTTTCACATGCAGGACCGCGTGTTAGCGGAATCGCGTGTTAGCGGAACCGCGGTACAGCAGATCTTACTGGGCTCGGGGGTGGAGATGTTTGCAGTAAAAGCCGTCGGTCCTGCCAAAAACACAACAGGTTAAAGCGCGACTGCCAGACGTGCAACGTGCAGCAATTCTGCACACACACACACACACACACACATACACACACACAAACACACACTCACATACACGCACACACACTCACACACACAGAAGGGTCACATGCTAAAGTATGAAATCAGTCATATATTCCATACAAAGCAGTCACGATTTCAAATATACGTAAACATAGACACTGCTCAAATAGACACAATAGTAAAAATAAACTGTTTTACTTCAACAGAGCAAAAGTATCACTTTATTTAACTTTGTTCATATCCTCATTGTTTTGTATGGCATAATCACAGGTATTCCAAACCCAGAACCCTGACCCCAACCCAGTAGTAGTAATTTGAACCACCCCAAACAACTACTGACTACTACTGGCCACTTATTTTGCTGTTTTCTCTCTAATTTGGAAACACCAATTATTCCTCTAGCACAGTTTCTGATTTCATGCTTCAACATGTAAACGCAGACATTAACATCAGCATCTTCACAAGAGTAGCAAAGCCTTAGAGCTGTCAGAATCGCGGCCGTTTCTCCAGTCACTGCTATGTACACTGCAAAAAAATTACAAGCATTTTAGTCTTGTACTAAAATCTTTTTTTTCCTCTCGGGTAGAAAATATTAGCTGTTTTATTAGTTTGCTTGACAAGCAAGATTTTCTTACCCCATTGGCAAATCTTGAAATGAGTCAAACTGTTTTACCTCATTGGCAATATTTCGGTCTTATTTAGCAAAAAAAGTAAAATAAATAACATTTCAGGTCTCAATGAAAAAGACTAAAATACTTGTTAAGATTGACGTATTTTTACAGTTTTGCAGGGAATGCTAACGGCGCCCTGCGGAGGTCTGAGCGAGCGGTCATCAGACGCCGTCGTTTGCCTCGCGCGACCCCGCTGTGCGAGCATTCCCCGGCGCGTTGCTTGTTTGTGTTTCGACCGCGCGCTTCTCGGACAGCAGCGCGCTCTGCCAAGTACGCTCCGCGGTTGTCAGCGGCTGCTTTGAGTCAGCAAATGAGCAGAAAGCAGCAGCAAGCTGATGAGAGAGGTCAGGACAGGAAGGGGACTAGTGATGGGGGACAGGGGGTTGGGTGCTAGCTGGGGGCTGAATGGGGGCTTATTGTCATAAGGAAGCAAGGTGGCATTAACAACCTATTGCACCAGGGTTAAGCATAATTCCATTTAGGTTCAGTGAAACCCCTCCACTCAAAAAAACGCGGTAACTCCACCTGCCCTAGGTTTCACGAACCGCCTCGCTCTCCTTTAACTGCAGCGAATGAATCCAACCGAATGCCCTCCTTCACGGACCGCGGGGGCTCGGTTGCGGTTACACTGTTTGACCACTAGAGGGTGAAAAAGCGCCCGGAATAGCCCGTTCTCGTGCTTGTCGTCATCACAGATAAATGAGATTCCCGCCTCAGTCAGGCCAATCAGCCGTCTCCATGGAAACCCCCCGATTGGACGACTCAGATTTAGAAACATGGTCCATATAAGGACTAAAGAGCATCTCAGCATCTCTTTTTGGTCCAGTGTTTTTTGGAGACAAATTTCCCACATTCCCAATTTACACAGTTCTTACCTGGGACTGTAACTCCTCCCGGAGCCAGAGTTGGCCCCTTTGCTGCAAAAGACAAAATAAAAGAATTACCCTGAGCTCTTTACTCTTAATAATACCATAAAACCAAGTCAAAATCCATGAACATAATGTGAGCTCCATAACGTTTGGGACAAAGTCATAGTTTTTCTCGATTTGGCTCTGTACACGCAACACACAATTTCCAATTTGCAGTCAAGTAATTCATATGTGGTTAAAGTACAGCTTTTATGAACAAGTATTTGTAAACATTTTGGTTCCACCTTGCACCTGCAAATGACAGCTTTTCATTCATTGCCCATTTCAGGGCACCATAACGTTTGGGTTCACAGGGCCTTTGTCCCAAACATTATCGAGCTGACTGCAATTCCCCCAAAATCGTATTTGACGATGAGAGGGAGGCGTGTTGCACCTGGTTTTCCGCTGGGGTCGATGGGCTGTCCTGTACCTGCACCTCCGGAGACAGCCCCCGTACCTGGGACCGGTGTGCCGCCAGGCCCATCTGGTACACCTGCGCAGCCAGGTAGAGCCGCAGGTGAGCCCCACAGACAGCATATCCTCACCACACAGAGGACCTAATGGCCTGACTGCCATCTCCACTTCCAACCGCACACAACCGTTTCAGATTCAAACACTTTCCTGTGTATCAATTCATCTTGCCTGGGGGGCAGTTAAGACAACCAAGAAGACCAGGAGACCAGGTTTGCACTTCTGACAAGCTCATTAAAGTGTAGAAAAATATCTCAATCCAAAACAAAACCAGTATTTGACCCAGGTCTGCCAACAACAACATACACAGAACTTAACCGAATGTGAAAAAGGTAACCACGGTGTCCTTACCTCTGGCCCCACCTGCAGGGACTGCCCCACCTTGAGTTCCTCCGGCTCCACCTGGGACTCCTACAGGGCCACACAAGAATGCAGGAATGAGAAACCTTTCAGCTAAAGTCTGTCATATTTCACTTAGCAGGTGAGAATAAGCAGGTGGGATGAAAGCGGGTGAAAGGTTGGATCCTTTTTGATGTACAGGTGGCCCAGGCAGGCTCAGTTTTGTGACAGTTGGGTTTCAGAGAACTCTCCTCAAGGACACCACAAAGAGCGAATCTTCATCATCACATCACAGTGCTCACGGCTACATATTATATTCATGATTCATGAGAGGCTCCAGCAACCACCACAACCCTGACCAGGAATAAGCGGGCTAGATAATGGATGGATGGATTTTGTTTTCACTGTATCCATGATGTAAAATTGAGTGATGCCAAAAGCAAGTGCCCAATATTAAATATCCCTACCATATTTTGGAGGTTTTGCGCCACCTCCATAACCTGCAATAAAGAAGTTTGAGGCAATGAAGATACACACTGACAGACCTCTCAAGTCCTCTCCAATACTAAAAGCACTTATTATATAACACACAAATAAACTACTGCAAGATCAAATTAGACCTTCCCAAACCTGACAATCCTGTGCAGCGCTTACACATTCTAGAACAACTGATTGACTTCAAAGCAGCTGGTTGAACCTCTGACTGAATCAATGCAGTATCCAGAAACCCTGACCCAAGCAAAACAGCTTTCAGAACTCTGGACTGAAGCAAAGCAGGTTCTAGAACCCCAGACTGAACAAAGTCTGTAAGGTAAAGTAAGGTAAAGCAGCTTCTAGAACATCTGACTGGGCAAAGAAGGTTCTAGAAACCCATACTGAAGCAAAGCAGCTTCTAGAAACCATGGCCAAAGCAAAGCAATCTATAATCCTTGACTAAACCAAAGCAGGTTCTAGGACCCCACTACTGCATGTAGAAGCCCACAATTCACCGAAACAACTGCTGCCATCACAGGAAACCGGTGTCCTTGCAATGGGTCAGCCATGTTAAGCCAGCTGATGCAATCTGCAGGGATTTCCTCTCCTAAAAAGGCCTCATCTCTGAAAGCACACAGGATGTGTCCGTCTCCAACTCACCACCACCGGCAGCACCTGGGACTCCACCAGCTCCACCCACAACTCCACCTGCACCACCCACAACTCCACCTGCACTACCCACAACTCCGCCTGCACCACCCACAACTCCACCTGCACCACCCACAACTCTGCCTGTTCCACCAGGTACTCCACCTGTTCCACCAGGTACTCCGCCTGTTCCACCAGGTACTCCGCCTGTTCCACCAGGTACTCCGCCGGGGACTTGACCAGCTCCACCTAACACTCCACCAGCACCTGAAGAGGAAAATTACATAATAATGATGTTTAACAATAATAAACTGTCATTCAGCTGAGATGTTTAGCCAAAGTTACTTATAGTTGATGAGGCTAAGCAGGGGACAGTCCTTAGACAGTGAGCAATGTGGGGTTAAGGGCCTTGCTGAATGGCCCAAAAGCTGTGCAGGTCTTATTGCAGCTACACCAGGGCTTGTCCCCTGTCATGTGACACTGTTCACACAACTACTGTCCCCTGTCATGTGACACTGTTCCCACAACTACTGTCCCCTGTCATGTGACACTATTCCCACAACTACTGTCCCCTGTCATGTGACACTGTCCCCATAACTACTGTCCTCTGTCATGTGACACTGTCCCCGTAACTACTGTCCCCTGTCATGTGACACTGTCCCCGTAACTACTGTCCCCTGTCATGTGACACTGTCCCCGTAACTACTGTTGCCTGTCATGGGGGACTGTTCCTGGCTAAAACAGGGAGTTTATTTGTGAAGAGAAGTGTTCATACCATATTTAGGTGGTTTACCCCCAGGTCCATACCCTGTAATAAAAAGAACACCACAGACGTTATCATAACATTGTTCAGCTTAGGCAGTGCAATTCAGCCCTCTTAGGGAATATGTCAGGACCCAGGCCTTGAAACGGCGAAAGCTGGAGCTGGTAACATAGCTTTACCTCCAGCCCCTCCTCCATATCCATATCCAGCACCGGGCACGCCCCAAGCCCCGCCTCCAACTCCAGCACCGGGCACGCCCCAAGCCCCGCCTCCAACTCCAGCACCGGGCACGCCCCCAGCCCCGCCTCCAACTCCAGCCACGCCCCCATATCCAGCACCGGGCACGCCCCAAGCCCCGCCTCCAACTCCAGCCCCTCCTCCATATCCATATCCAGCACCGGGCACGCCCCCAGCCCCGCCTCCAACTCCAGCCACGCCTCCAAATCCTGCACCGGGCACGCCCCCTGGCAGCCCAAATCTTCCCAGTACTCCTCCAGCCCCCCCTGGACCTACATGGAGTGCCACGGGTTGTAACACCTCAGTAAGATCTTTCAAACATCTGGTAACCGACAGATAATTACACTTTAATAATAACATATTTCCCAAGGGGCAAGTGTGCCCCTAAGTTTACATTACATTTACATTTTTGTCATTTGGCAGACGCTTTTAATCCAAAGCGACTTACAAGTGCATAGGTTCTACCACAAGTCAAAGCATCCCATCCAGAATGAGGAAAATACACATGGAATGCTGTTCTATAGTTGTCATCAGAAGTGCAATTTTTTTTTTTTTTTTTTTTTTGGGGGGGGGGGGGGGGGGGTTAGACAAGGATAGGGGTATCAGAAAGGGGGGGGGGAATCAGGAGGGAGGACTAAGGTAGAGTTTGAGTGTTTTGAGTCTGTGTCGAAATAGGGGGAGGGATTCTGCTGTCCTGACAGTGGTAGGCAAGTCATTCCACCACTGAGGAACCAGAACGGAAAACAGGCGTGAACGTGCAGCTCGACTGCCGGGTGCACGTAGAGAGGGAACCATAAGGCGACCAGAGCTGGCAGACCGGAGTGGTCTAGCTGGGGAGTAGGGAGTGATCAGGGATTGTATGTAAGGTGGGGCAGTCCCCTAAGCAGCCTGAAATGCTAACACTAGGGCCTTGAATCGGATGCGTGCGGCAATAGGAAGCCAGTGGAGGCCAATGAGAAGCGGGGTGACATGAGCCGACCTGGGCTGACTGGTGATCAGGCGGGCTGCAGCATTCTGGACCAGATGGAGGGGCTTGATGGCGCATGCTGGGAGACCAGCTAGGAGGGAGTTGCAGTAATCCAGAGAGGAGAAGGTTGAAAACAGTTTGCAGGGATTAGAGGCGGCCGCGTTAATTTTCGAGAGAAAGAAGGAAGATTTTGGGGGGGGGGGCCGAGCTAATTTGGTAGTGAGGGGACACAGAGAGTCAAAGGAAGATGAGAGGGAGGACATGAGAGTTGTAGCAGCATCATCGGGAGACAGTCGAGAGAAAGACTCCGCGGATGGTAGGGAGGAGAGGATTGTAGATGAGAGGGTGGAGGCAGACAGGTGGCGTAGGTTCCGCCGACAGGTGACAGTGGATGGTGGGAGAGATGGATGGGTGTTAGAGGAGAGTGGAAGAGAAAAAGATGAAGGAGTGGTCAGATATATGGAGGGGTGTTACAGAGAGGTTGGTTGTTGTGCAGCTCCTTGTGAAGATGAGGTCAAGAAGGTTGCCTGCTTTGTGGGTGGGAGGGGAAAGAGTGAGGGTAAGGTCAAAAGAAGAAAGGAGGGAGAGAAAGGTAGACTGGGTGGACTCCGAGTTGAGGTTGAAGTCACCCAGGAGGATCAGGGGGGTGTCATTGACTGGTGAGGAGCTAAGGAGGATGTCCATCTCATCCAAGAAGCTCCCCAGAGGACCCGGGGGGCGATAAACAACAATAATAAACAGTTTGCACGGCAAAGTAACAGAAACTGCATGAAATTCAAAAGAGGAGAAGGAGAAGGATGAGGAGAAGACACTAGATCTCCATGAGGATGAGATTAGGAGACCTGTGCCACCTCCTCTGCCAGAGGTTCTGGGTGTGTGGGAAAAAGAGAAGAAAGAAAGAAGAAGAAAGGGCAGCCGGGGTGGCCATGTTCTCTGGTGAGAGCCATGTTTCAGTTAAAGCAAGAAAGTCAAGGTTGAGGTGGGAGGCATAGGCAGATATGAAGTCTGCTTTCTGGACGGCGGACTGGCAGTTCCAGAGGCCACCAGCCACACAGAGATCAATACCAGGGGATCTGGGAGGGAAGATGAGGTTAGAGATATTCTGCCCATGTTGGCGGGAGGCGAACCTCCTACCTGACTGGGACCTGGGGAGAGGAGAGAGGACAGGGATGGGAAGGAAACACATGGAGGGAACTAGGGAGGACAAGGGGAATACTACACAGTGAAATGAGGGCAGGCAGCGAAAACAAAAACACTCATCTGGCTCTCAGACAGCCTGGATGGACACCCGTAGATAGACACCCCCGACTTTGTACACCTGCGACTTCGTACGCCGAGGCAAGTAGCCGAGGCTGCCGCACACAGCTGCCGCTGGTGCGCTACACAACTGCTTAAATAACACTGACGCTGAATACAGAAAATGCTACCAACCCACTGCAGAACACTAATGCACACTGAAGTGAGTTCAGCTGTGCCAGTAATTATACCCTGAGCAGGGTGCAAACTAAAGCTGTGGCCTGCCAGCCAGTGAAAACAATAGCCTAACTCAATAGCCTAGCTCACCTGAGAGAAACAAACACACAACCCAGTTTCACTGTAATCTAAATAAACACCACTTCTAACAAACAAACAAACAAATACACAGCAGAACACTATAATGACAACTAAACTGAATTAGAAACAGCAAACAAACAAAATGACTTAACTAATCCAGGAGAAAATGCTACCATGCACACTGTTGAATCATTTAGCACGCTAACGCATTCCAATTAGTAGATGTGCCCCAAAATGATTTGTACAGGTAGCACGTACAGATAGGAGTATTTTCAGGAACAAATGCTACTAAAATGGGAACACTGTTGAGCCCTGTTACTGGACATCCAACATGAATTTAACATGTATTAGGCCGTGCTAAACAGGCATTAAAATGTCATGAAAACAGTGTTTGGCTTACCGTATTTAAAAGGTTTCGACCCGGCTGGATAACCTGTCATGTGGAAGAGTGAATATCTGCTTATATAGAGCAGTTGGCACACAATATGTCTCCCAAAAAGCAAGAATTGTGACAAAAAGATGCAATGATATGCAATATTATGAACAACAATCAAATGTATTTGCTTATTCATTGTTTTATTTCTTCAGGTCACTGAATGTACCTCCAGCCCCCGGTACCCGTCCTGCCCCGCCCCCAAATACAGCTCCGCCTCCAGGTCCAGCACCTCCAGGCGCTACACACACACACACACACACAAACACACACAAACACACACACAAACACACAGACACAGACACACACACACGCACACAAACACACAGACACACACACAGACACACACACACACAGACACACACACACGCACACAAACACACACACACACACACACACACAGACACACACACAGACACACACACACACACAAACACACACACACAGACACACACACACACACAAACACACACACACACAGACACACAGACACAGACACACACACAAACACACACACACACACACACAGACACACACACATACAAACACACACACACACACACAGACACGCACACACAAACACACACACACAAACACACACACACACACACAAACACACACACACAAACACACACTCACACAAACACACACAGACACACACAAACACACAAATACACATACACACACACACACAAACACACATACATACATACACACACAGGCACACACACACAAACACACACACTTAAACGTGGCATACACAGACATATCTGTGTAATCCACACTGCACCACAGCTACATTAAATTCAACATTATATTACTGAAGCCAAACAGGAAGGAGATGGAACAGGGAGATATTAGCTCTAGGCCTTGAGTACCATGCAGAGGTGCAGGAAGGTCACACACTCTTACCGTATTTAGCAGGCTTAGCACCACCACCGTATCCTAAACAAAGCAGGATATGCTGTACATTACAATCCTGGGAAAAGCACTGGGGCAGTACAGATTGGCAGTACAGATTAAGTGAAAAACAAAAGAGTCATGCAATACGCAAACAAGTATGCTCTTAGTTACGCTGCACTCAGAGGGCACTGTATAGTTTACCCAGATTGACCTTTACAGTGGAACAGAAGACACAGTTATGGCCAGATGCACAGTGCAGCACTGTGTGCTCTAAACTCCACATGTTTGTGGAAACAAATACTGCATAAGTGGGTGTCCTCCTGTCTGCTTTAACTTAATACATTTTATACTGCACTTGATTCTAGGTCAAGCGATGCAGTTTAATGCAGTGTTTATGCAGTGTAGTGCAGTGGAGGGAGGGGCGCACTGCTTACTCACCCCCAGGGTACACACCTCCAGTTCCAGGGATCAGTCCACCTCCAGGAATGCCACCAGCACCCGGAACGCCACCAAAGCCGGGAACACCACCGGCACCTGGAACGCCACCGGCACCCGGAACGCCACCATAGCCAGGAACACCACCGGCACCCGGAACGCCACCAGCACCCGGAACGCCACCAAATCCAGGAACGCCACCGGCACCCGGAACGCCACCATAGCCAGGAACACCACCAGCACCAGGAACGCCACCAGCACCCGGAACGCCACCAAATCCAGGAACGCCACCGGCACCCGGAACGCCACCATAGCCAGGAACACCACCAGCACCAGGAACGCCACCAGCACCTGGAACGCCACCAAATCCAGGAACGCCACCGGCACCCGGAACGCCACCGGAACCTGGAACACCACCAAAGCCGGGAACACCACCAGCACCCGGAACGCCACCAAATCCAGGAACGCCACCAAAGCCGGGAACGCCACCGGCACCCGGAACGCCACCATAGCCAGGAACACCACCAGCACCCGGAACGCCACCGGCACCTGGAACGCCACCAAAACCGGGAACACCACCGGCACCCGGAACGCCACCGGCACCCGGAACACCACCAAAGCCGGGAATACCGCCAGCTCCAGCCACACCCGTGGCTGCACCTGAAAGCGACATCACAGCCATCAATCACAAAACATCCCTGACAATGGACACCAGGGGAAACTCAATAAGGTCACAATCCAATGAACACAATTCCCAAATCAATCGCAAAATATAGCACTTCCGGGTGATAATACCACTCTGTCAGCTGAATTACAGTAACCTGCTCCGAGCCCTGTCGGGAAGATGACCCTCAGGACTCAATATCCCAGAGGTCACAAAATGGCAGTTAAGAAGGACCACCGAACCAATTCCAAGGGCCCAGTTCTGAATATAACAGAAAACTGTGAATGTTGTGTGTCATGCATCCACAAGGGGGCGATATATCATTACCGTATTTTGCTGCTTTAGCTAGAGCCTTGGCTGCACCTCCTGGGAAGAGAGGGGAGGGAGAGAGGGGAAGCATATAAGTCTTCTTATGTCCTGAGCCTGAAAGGGTGCAGGGTTTTGTAAATCTGTTTTTATTTGTATACCTTGGGATTTGGGTGCAATGATTGGATACCCCCGGAATACACCTGGCTGACGTGGATCAAATCCCCCACGTCCACCTGCAAAGTAACACACACACATATACACACAAATATGCACACATACACATACACAAACACAGACACACACGTATTCAAGTCTTTCTAGTCAGCCTCAATCTAAAATAAAGTACTGTATATATATATATATTAGACAGATATGGAATACAGTTTGCCATACTATAGTTTTAATAATAATAGTAGCTCCTCTCACACATACTCACCGTTAGTTCCTATAGCAACCGGGCCCAGGTGACCTGTCCACCACACAAACATGGAGAGGGAGGGTCAGAGTTCATTTGTGCAAGACATTACCATAGTAACCATGTGCTCCTGTGTAACAACCACTCAGAGTAACATGCTTACACGTTAGCATATCACATTAGCATGCCTTACATTGCATGGGTTTTTTCCTTTTCCCCTGAGGTGAAAGGCCACTGTAATTTTCCTGTTTTTCTTCTCAAATTGACAATTCAAACTAAATCAGCGAGTCAATTGAACAATCAATCAATCAATCAAACCAACTAACCAATGAATACATTCAATATGATTTGTATAGAGCTGGTGACAGAGCATCAGTTCCCCTCACAGGTACAGGTATCGCAGGTGAGAGGCGGAGGTGGGTCTCCTGTTCTCAGGTAAAGACCAGAGTCTGCAGAGCTCTCACCTGACTGCTGCAGTCCGTTTCCAACGGCGACACCGGGCAGGACCCCACGACCCCCAAATCCTTTACAGGGAGAAAGAGAGGTTAAAAATCGCTTAAAAATTGCTTAAAAATCGTTTAAAAATCGTTTAAAAATGACTGAGCCGAGAGCCCTACCTTGTCCAGGTACAAGTCCACCTTGATAGAGCCCGGGCATTCCCACACCTGTATGGAGGTGGGAGAGGAACGACATGCATTCAAATCAACCTGCGCCCAAGACACTAAACACCTGTAATGCTATTTGGGTTCTTACTGTACCTATGAGACAATACTGTGTTGGGGTTCTCTGTCATAGCTATGGGAAATCACTGTGTTGGGGTTCTTCATCATAGCTATGGGGCAGAACTGTGTTGGGGTTCTCTGTCATAGCTGTGGGACAGTACTGTGTTGGGGTTCTGTGTCATATCTATGGGACAGTACTGTGTTGGGGTTATGTGTCATAGCCATGGGACAGTACTGTGTTGGGGTTCTCCGTCATAGCTATGGGACAGTACTGTGTTGGGGTTCTCTGTCATAGCTATGGGACAGCACTGTGTTGGGGTTCTCTGTCATAGCTATGGGACAGTACTGTGTTGGGGTTCTCTGTCATAGCTATGGGACAGTACTGTGTTCGGGTTCTCCGTCATAGGTATGGGACAGTACTGTGTTGGGGTTCTCTGTCATAGCTATGGGACAGTACTGTGTTCGGGTTCTCTGTCATAGCTATGGGACAGTACTGTGTTGGGGTTATCTGTCATAGCTATGGGACAGTACTGTGTTTGGGTTCTCCGTCATAGCTATGGGACAGTACTGTGTTGGGGTTCTCCGTCATAGCTACGGGACAGTGCTGTGTTGGGGTTCTCCGTCATAGCTACGGGACAGTACTGTGTTGGGGTTCTCTGTCATAGCTATGGGACAGCACTGTGTTGGGGTTCTCTGTCATAGCTATGGGACAGTACTGCGTTGGGGTTCTCTGTCATAGCTATGGGACAGTACTGTGTTCGGGTTCTCCGTCATAGGTATGGGACAGTACTGTGTTGGGGTTCTCTGTCATAGCTATGGGACAGTACTGTGTTGGGGTTCTCTGTCATAGCTATGGGACAGTACTGTGTTGGGGTTCTCTGTCATAGCCATGGGACAGTACTGTGTTGGGGTTCTCCGTCATAGCTATGGGACAGTACTGTATTGGGGTTCTCTGTCACAGCTATGGGACAGTACTGTGTTCGGGTTCTCCGTCATAGCTATGGCACAGTACTGTGTTGGGGTTCTCTGTCATAGCTATGGGACAGTACTGTGTTCGGGTTCTCCGTCATAGCTATGGGACAGTACTGTGTTGGGGTTCTCTGTCATAGCTATGGGACAGCACTGTGTTGGGGTTCTCCGTCATAGCTATGGGACAATACTGTGTTGGGGTTCTCTGTCATAGCTATGGGACAGTACTGTGTTGGGGTTCTCTGTCATAGCTATGGGACAGTACTGTGTTGGGGTTCTCTGTCATAGCTATGGGACAGTACTGTGTTGGGGTTCTCTGTCATAGCTATGGGACAGTACTGTGTTGGGTTTCTCTGTCGTACCTATGGGAAATCACTGTATGGGCACTATGGTAACAATAGGACACTGAGAACTTTGACCTGGAACTTTGGAAGCCTTTCCGCCAGTCTTCCCACCTGGGAGGCCAGTCTGAGGAAAACCAGGCCCTGGGGGGGAGAGTAAAGCTGTTGATCACTAAAATACTGCACATATGTAGCCAGCTCATTAAATCTTTAGAGATCAAACCACTGTGTGAGTCACCAATGAGTGTTAGCCATGGTTCTTGGTATTTTAATTGAAAAAAACATGAAACTTATTTGGAATTTCAGCTCCACCAGCTCCACCTCCAGGCCCACCTCCAACGCCCCCGGTCCCACCTCCAACGCCCCCGGTCCCGCCTCCAACTCCCCCGGTCCCGCCTCCAACTCCCCCGGTCCCGCCTCCAACGCCCCCGGTCCCGCCTCCTCCTAGCACAGTCCCCCTGCCTCCGGGACCTGATAGGACACACACACACACACGCACACACACAGACACATACAGACACACACACACAGGAGACAAGTGTGAGAATAATACCTGGCATCTCACTGGACGCCACAAAGTGAGGCTCCAGCTCCCCCGCCCACCTGTTTTGGAGGGTTTCAGCCCCGCCCCTCCAGCTCCTGGAAAGAAGCGGCCAGCGCCAGGTCCATACCCGCCATAGCCACCCTGACCGCCTGGAGAGAGAGAGAGAGAGTAATAGAGAGAGATACACCCTGCTGAAAAAATGGCTCAAGCTAGGTTTTGAAACAGCTAGTAATTTCAAGCTGGATCTCACACCGGGGTAGACAAACAGGAAGTCACACACTTGGCTTCACAATGAGTGGTCTTCATAAACAACAGAAAGCCATTCGATTTCAATGTGGGAAAAACTTCAAAACCATTCCCAGACCTGCCCAAAGGTGAAGATTAGATCTTTCTGAGAGGTAGCTGGGGCCAACTGACCTCTTGATGAAAACAATCTGAAAGTCTTTGGCCTCAGATAGTACGGCCTTCAGCTTTTAACGGAGCATGTTAACTCTAAGTTCGAGAAGTATAAACACATACAGAGACTAAAAATCCGTGGACCAGAAACTCCTTTAGATGATCAGAGCCTGCTTTTCTCAGAGTAAATGTTCTGATTTCCCCTGTGAAGCCAGGTGGAAATGCCCTGTGGATTATTTCCTGTCCACGGCCAGGGTAAACTTCCACCTGGATATTCAAAAACTAAGGCCTTCAAAATTGGTTTCAAATAAAAAATATTAATCATTTAGATTTAGAAGCAAGAAACAAAACCTGAAAAAAGTGACTTGGATTCTTGGGGTTGTTCCAAAATTCCTAAATCTTCTCAAGGGTTTTCTGGGTTTAAGTCCGATCACATAAGCACAGCCGTGATCGAATTGCCACCGCGGCATTTTTAGGAAATTGGATAACGGGGGGGAATTAGCGCAACGCCGCTACACTGCAATAATATTTACACTGCGGTACTGGCACTCTGGACCGACGAGGCCAGTTTCCAGAGCGGCGGTTTCCAGCTATTGTACAGCCCTGATGCGGCGATGAGCGCCAACAGCGGAGCCGAAATGGCCGCTTCACACCGCGTCAGCCATCATCTGTGCGGACAACAGGAAGTGATTCGATCCTATATCCATCCTGACATAGGCGCCAAACCTGGCCAACCACAAACCAGAAAACATTGGTGATGTGTGTGTGTGTATGTCAGGTGCACCGCTTTTATGCAACCTGCAACAGTCCAACAACTCCCTGTGAAGCCAACGCTAGGGACGAGAGGAAATTAAATTATGCACAAAATTTGTTCAAATATTGAGCAAAAGCAGGTTGTTCATACAAACGACAAGTTTGCTCAAATTATTAAGTGAAAGTGAAATTGGAACAACTCTGAACAGAGAAAACAGCCCACACAGAGTCTGCAATGGTAAGAGTCACCAGACGAGGGCAGTGTTCAGACATAAACACCGGACTGCTTTATCTACCTCTCTCTCTTTCTCTTTCTCTAAATATTTTATATTAGTGATAACCCACAAAAAATGTTTCCTACCTGGCCCAAAGCCCCCAGCTCCAGCACCTGGTCCAACTCCACCTGGTCCAACTCCACCTGGACCAACTCCACCTGGTCCATAACCGCCTGGCCGGACTCCACCAGCCCCTACACCGAGAGTACCGTACCCATATCCACCTGCAGGTGAACACAGCACACCTGAGGCTCTATGACCACAGCACAGGAGATGGTCTATGACCACATGCCCTGTACACTCATACACATGTGCTTTAACACCAGTTACCATGGTCTCCAAGCACATCACACATGCATCAGAAATCCGTTCGCCTGATACAGTCCTTCATTCAGCATGGTAAATTCTGTACGTCAGTTTTTTTTCCAAGTGAGCCCCTACTCATGCTTGTAATGCTGGCAGTCACCTGAAGGGGGCAGTGTTCAGACACCATCAGTTACCTGGCTTTGAAGGTTTTCCACCAGCTCCTGTGCAGAGAAACAATGACTGACTTGAGCTTGTATGGTGGACGTGGCCTTTAACCCATCAGTGTGCTGAGTACTGACTGTGACACTCATCTTGCTCTCTGGGCTCATTCCAATCGCTTAATTTATCCATCCTCATCTCCCTGGTCCTTGACTGACCTGGAAATCAATCGATGTCCACCATCTTTAAGGACATTCCAAGCTGTTAAATGCTCCTTGGAGGAGCGAGGAGCTAGGAGCGAGGAGCTAGGAGCAAGGAGCTAGGAGCGAGGAGGCTCCCTTGAGCAATGAAACATGAGTACATCCTATTATTTTTTTCAGAATGTATAAATTTGTGTATAACGTATAAATCTGTGTATAACGTATAAGTTGTGGAGCCACCTCTCCCCATCTGCCACGCCTGTAATTAATGTGTCTCTAAACTTTGCCTCAGACACGTTTTCCTCCATTCCTCCACCTTCGCATTCCAGTCTTGCTTCCTTTCCTTGGCTCCTCCTATAGCTGGAGCTAGGAGCACGGAAAGGAGTGAGGAACGACAGCAAGAAGGTACATATAAGTGACTGGAAAGAGCCCCCTGTCTCTCTCCCTGTTCCTGATACACCTGTCCCCTACGTGTACCTGTGCCCAGTCTGCTATCACCAAATCCACCAGGTACGGCTCCTCCTGGACCCACTCCTCCAGGTAAGACCACACCAGGTCCAAACCCGCCAGGCCCCAGACCACCCCAGCCCAGTTCAGCTGCAGTAGAATATATCACAGTTCAGCCTCTCCCTCTAAGCGGGATAGAAAACCAAGAGACATGCTCTACCAGGGTCTGTGATCTGGGGACGGAGCCCCTCGCGGTTAACCAGGTGGCCAGTTCCAGCCTGGTGTTCTGAGGAAAGGGGGGTTGGGTGTACCTTACATTACAACCACTTCACCCCACTAACCCACTTCACAAGCCCCGGTCCCATCCCACCTCCTATCAGTCCCATCCCACCACTCAAACCCCACAGTCCCTGAGACCCCATCCTATCCCACATCTCGAGCACCAGTGATCCCACCTCTCAAGCCCCCTATCATCCCACCTCAAACCCCAGTCTCATTCCACATCTCGAACCCCAGTCCCATGCCACCTCTCAAGCCCCAGTCATCCCACATTGTGTGATGCAGTTCATCCCTAGTTGATGACGGAGAGTCTAGGTTCTTATCAGTAGGGGGAGAAGTAAAACAAAGGATGAAAGACGTGTTCGCACACACCTGCAGCTTTGCCTGGTTTGTATCCTGCAACCCCACCAGCTCCTGTTGGAAAATGAAACTTTTTTACAGTAACAATAACAATAACAATATAATCTAAAATGATATACCCAATACAATATCTTAATTATTGTAATCACAAAGATTTACAATTCAGTGTCATCTCTCTCTCAGTTTTAGAGGAATTTAGGGTAGTCTGCTTTATAGAGCATATAGCTATCTTACCTGCTACAGTTGATAAGAACTTGTTCTATTCATTTTAAGAGACTGTGTCAGTGAGGCTGCCCAACGCATGCCTTACCCATGCATTACCTTCTCATTGGAGCCAACTAGATTGCACATACAATTGTTATCTCTGAATGTGACAGTGGGAGATGGAGACCACTCAGAATGCAAGGTGTACCTGGGTGTAGCCCTGTGCCAGCTGCCATACCTGGACCAACACCGACTCCAAGACCGCCAGCTCCGACACCTCCAGGTCCAGCTCCGGGTCCAAAACCTCCACCTCCGAGACCTCCAGCTCCACGGCCTCCAGCTCCTAGACCGCCGGCTCCTAGACCGCCGGCTCCTAGACCTCCAGCTCCTAGACCACCGGCTCCCAGTCCAACTCCGGGTCCAAAACCTCCACCTCCGAGTCCTCCAGCTCCACGGCCTCCAGCTCCTAGACCGCCGGCTCCTAGACCTCCAGCTCCTAGACCACCGGCTCCCAGTCCAACGCCGGTTCCAAAACCTCCACCTCCTAGACCGCCGGCTCCCGGACCAACTCCGGTTCCAAAACCTCCACCTCCTAGACCGCCGGCTCCAAGGCCAGCTACGGCTCCACCAACTCCAGCACCAGCAGGCGGAGCAACCCCTGAAACAGGACCGAAGCCAAGGTTCTTGCTCACTGCATGGACCGCACACCTATAAGTATACACCACTGCTATGTAATCTATTTCTTCTGAGTAATTACAGCTGGAATAACACTTGATCCCCCTCCCCCTACCCCCAAAAATGTTTTTTTTACCTAATAAGGGATTGTTTGGCTGGCGGACCTCATAATCATTAACAACGGATGAAAAAAGTGTGAAAGAAGGTACCATGGCTGATCTGAGGTCAGTAATTAATAGTCCTTGCTCGCTTCAGGAAGCCTTAGCTGAAGCATCAGTTACTGTGTTCCAGTTCTTGGGAAAGCGATGTTTGCAAAGCAGTCAGTGTACAGTGAAAGTGTCGTTCACACATTGTGTTTTGTTGTACAGAAAATTACAAACATATGTTAGCTGCTTGGATGTGTTAATTAGAATATGGAGACTGTAGGAATTTTACACTATACACTGCAAGTGTGTGTGTTTGTCCATATGCGCATGTGTCTGTGCGTGTGATTTTACAGGTGTATATGTGTGACTGTATGCATGTGTGTATGTATGTGCATGAATATGTGTATGTGTGTTCATGAGTGTATGTGTATGAGTGTATGCCCGTGTGTATGTGCGTATTTGTTTGCATAACAAAACGTCTGTTCTCAGTCACACAACTGGCCAAATGTTTTACAAAGTTAATTTTTCTTCAGTACCACTCGTGACAAACCCCAACCCAAGATTACACATGTTGTGCATTATGCTCTGTGGCCTGGGAATGCTTTTGGAATGAGGTATTTTGGGCAATGCTAACGTACGATTACTCATTAAGTAATCAGACCAGGCCAAAAAGCTGAGCGTTGGACACACAACAACCGCCCCTAAACCCACACCCCCCCCCCCCGCAGTCTCAGATTCTGACGTTTGACATCCTTGTACTGCACAAAACAACAGCAGCATGTCCAATTACAAGCTAAACGCGGCTCTTAACACTTTAACGTCCCCTCCGCCCGGCGGCAGGGAAACACATCTGCTTTCACCAATGCTCAGAGCAAACCTTAATACGATTCAGAGACTCGCATGCGTCTCCCTTTAAGCTAGTGACGTTCTCGGGGGTCTGCAAGAGTGTTTTCCGATTCTACCAGCGTCTAATCTAAAGAGGTTGAGCGAGAAGGATGAAAAATGGGGGCTCCCGGGCTCACGACGCAAGCCGGGGCCCGCTCTGAGCAGCAGCCTGAGCCCAGAGACCGGGTGGGCGAGAGCCACAGTCGCTGGGGACACGAGGACAACGCGACACACTGGCCAGGTCAAAGGTCAGGTCAAAGGTCAGCATATTACATTACATTACATTATTGGCATTATCCAGAGCGACGTACAACAAAGTGCATACCCATAACCAGGGGTAAGTGCGCTGAAAAGACCCTAGAGGGAAGTACAGTTTCAACTGCTACCCGTACAACAAAGATAAGGACAAGGGCCTTTTTTTTTTTCTTTTTCTTTTTTTTTTTTTATCAACAAATAAACAAACCATATCTGTACTCCCACCAGTTGGGGGAGCACGGGGAAACGGTGACCTTCTGGAAACAGAGGACAGCGGCCGTGTGGGGCCCAGAAACACAGGGCAGCCTTCGGAGAGAGTGAGCGGCGTTTTTTCTCGAACACATTTCCACATTTCGAACATCGGCCTAGTTGCCAATCTGGAGCCGTGCCGCAACCCCCCCCCCCCCCCCCCCCACGCCCCCCCCTCCCCCGCCCCCCACGCCCCCCCCTCCCCCGCCCCCCACGCCATAAAACAGGACTCCTTCAATACTAATGCTATGTGCGTTTAAATCTATTTTTTGCTACATGAATTCGACGAGCTAAAGAAGGGAGTGTTTTGGAGGGAGCGCCCGGTTCGGGGGTGAGCAGGAGTGCAGGGCTCTTCCAGTGATGGATGACCTCATCGCGTTGCGCTGACAGACCGCGAACACTGCGTTAATGGGGGCGTTTAATGTGCTCTTTGATTATTTTAAGGGGAACCGTTTTTCGGGCAGTTGGGTAGGTCCCCACAGGCCTGTATCGTTCACATTATCGCCTGCAGGACCTCCGGGCGCTCGAAACATCGCCCGGTCCCTTCTGGAAGCACTTGAAAGACGTGCCTAGCACTCAGAATAAAAAAATTATAATAAAAACAGAATTTTTGGCAGCTTTCCAACCAATCACAGAGAGGGCAGCTTTACACCTGCCAGGCAGAACTGCCACAGATAGAGATTCTGCATCTGAATATCAAGGTGAGGTTCATCTTGTCTCCGGTGGGTCCTGCCCATCATTGCTGTGGCCCTTCAGCTAGAGCACTAAGACGCTCCAGGGCTGAGCGAATTAACAAATTAATTACGATTTCATCACATTAAGATGACACTTTTATCCAAAGCAACTAACAGTTGATTAGACTAAGCATGGGCCAATCCTCCCCGGGCCAAAGCAGGGTTAAAGGCTGCAGTACCCTTACTGTGGCTACACTGGGACTTGAACCAACAACCTTCTAGGGCCCAGTCAAACACCTCAGCACTCAAACACTAGGCTAAAGGCCGCCTGCTCTTTGGTTGCCTTAATTCCCCCCCCCCCCCCCCCCCCCCCCCCACCTTGTGAAAAGACTAGACCAGGTGCACAGTGTCAGTGCAACACAGGGAGTGCTGGAAAACCCACAATGATCTGATGCAGATGGCCCAGGCAATTAAAATCAAAACAGAGCAATGAAAGGATTGTCAAACAGTACCACATAAATCAGATGACGTACCAATATGGGGGGGGGGGGGGTTTCTGCACCCCCACCAATGATAGGTGAGGGTGAACAGGGTTTTGGGGTTTGGGGAGGGGGGGTTGGGTGTGTCCCTACGACGGTGAATGCTGGCTTCATCCATCACAGTAACAGCATAACCACGTCATCGGCCAAAGCCATTAAGCCCTCAAACTAAGCATGTAATTAGCCTGAACGAGGGCCTTTGATATTTTTGGTGGTTCCACACCAGGGCCCCATTAAAGCCCCTAATTCTCCCCGTGTAATAAAACAAGCTAATATCCTGAACCCTGGACAGAGCCGGGCACTCCGCTGGCATCCGACACTCCTGTGTGTTCTTCTCTCTCGGAGGCGAGCGTGGGCGGACATTCGCTGCACTCCCAGGACACAACAGTGAGACGCTGCTTCTGCTCCAGGGAGGACACATCTGTCCTGCAGAAGGCAAACCAGTACGCACAACAAAAACAAAACAAAAAACAAACAAAAACACAGATGCCTAGCAGTGCTTGAGAGACGGGTGGGGTGTGAGATCTGCACATGGTCAGCAAGGCAAGACTGGTTCAAGTCAAAAACGAAAAACAACTCTTGAGTTTAAGTGAACAACGACCTATATGGCTAATATACACTCAGTGAGCACTTTATTCATTAGGTATTCATTATACCTATTTTTTGGACTTATTACGTCTTATGCTGCTGTAGCCTATCCACTTAGAGGTTTCACACGTCGTGTGTTCAGAGTTGCTCTTCTGCACACCACTGTTGTAATGCGTGGTTATTTGTGTTACTGTCACCTTCCTGTCGGCTTTGACCAGTCTCAATAGCAACGCGTTTCTGCCCACAGAAACCCTAAGAAGGCACATCACATTCAACAGCTAGAGCGGGGCTGCCCGACCCGGTTCCTGGAGATCCACTGTCCTGTAGGCTTTCAATTCAACCCTAATTTGGCACACCTAATTATAATAAACAGGAGCTCAGCGAGATCTATAGCTGTTGAATGAGGTGTGCTCTGTTAGAGTTGGAGTGAAAACCTACAGGACCGTAGATCTCCAGGAACAGGGTTGGGAAGCCCTGCTCTCGCTGTTGAATGTGGTGTGCTTTGTTAGGGTTGGAGTGATAACCAGCAGAAAAGTACATATCCAAGGAACAAGGTTTGGCAGCCCTGCATTAAATGAGCATGTTTTCAGTGTAAAGTTACTGTAAAGCCATGTAAACTTTACAGTGTGGAGTGCAGCCATTCAGATTGGAGCGGGGCCTTCTGTTCAGAATCTGTTACCACAGCAACGCTGAACTGGCTAAATTGTGTGACATCATAGGTGTGAAGTCTGAAAGTCTGAAAGCTCCCATGCAGAGAACCATTATGCCTGACAAAAAACCCTTGAACTCGCTTGGGTTCCCCTGTGGAATCATAGGGTTCCTTTTGGAACCATTTCTTTCTGAGAGTGTAAACAAAAGGGTGGAGTGTGGGAAATATCACAAGAGTTCAGCATGTTAATGGAGACATTTTAACTTTTTAGTACTATTCATATTGGAGCACAGTTCAACTTTTTGGCAATGCCTTTCTCTGGGAAAAAGCTGGCTTTGTAGTACTGGCCTGTCCATATATAGATGTCTCATCACCACAAACATTAATTATGTTTTACAGCTGGCCGCGCTAATGTGATTATAGGCCATATTATGTTTTAAACCAGTCCTGAGTAATGTGTCCTGGGTCTGAACTCACTCATGTGCGTCTAATTAAAGCACAGTCACTGTCTCACAAACTGCAGGCAGGGCAGAAGGTGGCAGATGTTTCAAAAGGTCCAGCAGCATGAGGACAGCTGTTTTGCCAGGCAGAACATCTTGACTGTGTCTGTACCTTGGCTATACAGTTAGAAGGTAAAAACTTGGGACACTAAATGTATCCCGAAATTAGTTTAAGAATGAATTGTTTAGAGATAAATCAACCAACAACTTGGCTTGTAAGCCAGAGCGAAGCCCACACAGGCTTCCCCAGTGCACGCAAGCACGAGGCCGCGACTCTGTTGTTGTGGTAAAGACACATGCAGCGCAACGCGATTACTACGTTACTTTGCGGATTTCGCTGTTAAAAATGAATACCAAATGTAAGCAGGTGCTAATTTATCTCAGGTCCCCAGAAAATCAGGGATTCATCTCCGGAGAACGTGTTAAAAGAAACGCATACGCAGCTGCAATCAATCAACACAGTCGTTCATACTTACAAGTTCTGTATCTGCCGTTGGCTACGCCACACGCACTGAACTGTATATTTTGGTCATTTACATTTTTCGAGGTTGAAAACTCACGGGGCTCAGACTGGGACCGAAAATGGCAGAACTTGAAGGCCGGAGTCTTGTGGGATGCGTCAGGGAAATTGACGATGACACGCAGCCGCCGGACGACCTTGGCCAAAAGCCACCTGAGCCCGCCAGCCAGATGTTCGCGTCCGCGCGGACTTTCACTCCTAGCTCGTCATTACGGGTAATTCTGCATGACGCGATATATTTTACAGTATGTGGGAGTAATTTTTGCATGACGCGATATGTTTTACAGTATGTGGGAGTCGTATTCCAGGCTGTCAATCACAAGCCGAGGTCCGTTGTGCTGCGGCGCGCGGTTACAGTTCCTCTAGGGCGCGATGATGACTTCATCTCCTGTGCAACGGCGCTCTTAAGTTCAAACAAATGTGCCGCGAACGATGAAAGATTATTTCTAAGCCGCGAACGGACAGGTGTGTTTACTTTTTCATAATTTAATCTGGACACCTGCTCCAGGACTGGTGTCTTAAAACACTGGCAGAAAAAAAAAAAGAAGAAGCTCATTGCGAACATTCCTCAGATTTATCTTATTAGAGAACGCACTTTGTGAAGAAGAATGTTTTGTTTGCGAAGTGTTATTCCTGTGAAAGGTGAAACGTTTACTTCTTTATTGAAACAGGAAAAAACGAGTAAGCATATGTAGCATTTGATCATAAAATAGGCCTACTGTATATGCTATATGTTCCAATTATATATGTGGGAATATCAGAGCCGGGAGCGCGGCGAACAGCGAACCCCGTAAGAACTAGAACAGGTTTCCTCGTATTCCATACGTTCCGTTCCTCAACATTGTTGTCGGTTCGATCAAAAATGCCCTGTGCATATCGTTAAAATGTGCAATGGTGCTTCTCTGATGCCCTTACCTACCACAAAAACAACACTGTGTGATCTGAGCTTTGTCCTGTGACGCACCTGTAGAATTTTCAGAGTCTCTGTCAAAGCTGTCGAAACGCGGCTCCGCTAGGAATCAACCTCAACCTCCCGGCCGCAGAACCAGCATTTAATAATTTCACCGCTGTAGGCTGCGTACCATGCACATTAATACCCCCTTACTGCCCCATTAGCGATCCCCCTTCCAGAACAAAACATTACTTCACCCGCACACATTCCAGCTCACCTTCAGTTTTTGATTAAGCTTTTCAGTCCATGAATTACAACTCTACGAACACACCCCACAAGCTGATTCTCTCACCTCTAATGTTGTTATTATTTTTAAGGTAACATCATGGCAAATAGCAATAGCCCAGAGCAAAGGCAATCCTTTTACACCATTGAACGAAGTTTAAAGAAGAACATGGGGGTTATTGTGAAACACCAATGATGTACCTTTATGTTTTATTTTATTTTATTTATTTTACAAGCTGTGCATGGATTTTCTGAGCAGATCCCACATCAGTCTGCAGCCATTGATGCATGACTGAAATACATAATAAAACTCTGCGTTACCATCGCAGTGTCACACGTGGGCATCGAACCAGCAACCTCATGGTTACCAGCTCAGTCTCTGGGTTACAAACCTCTCACTACCCGGGACTGACCGAATGTCAAACCTCTGCTACTCTCCATAAAAAGCATTTATTTATTGTTTCTGAACTTTCAACCTGTAAACTCATTTTTCATATCCTGAACACCACTGGATCCGTCACCAAGCAGCAAGAATTTAGCCATTCATTTTCTTATGACAAACACCCGTAAAAACGAATCATAAATTGTTGGATTCTCTAAGCCCTTATCCACAGAGCAGACATACATACTCAGGAGTTTGTAGATAATTCAGCACATCTCTCTTTTTTAAACTTGGAACACGAACAGAGATGAGAAGGCCGCCATCAGGGTTTGGAACAGACACAAACAGACCCGACTTCAACTCTAAACAGATAATCCTCAAATAAAACATCAACAGAACCACAAAGCTTTGGCAATGTTTTCTTCCCCGAGACCCTTAAAAACCATCTTGCAATACATCTTCAGTAGAAAACAAGCCGAACGCGCACTATATTTTATTCTACGCTTAGTGCACTCAATGTGAACTGTATAACTTTAATATTCATTTCAGCAGTTAAAGTGAATCTGCGGGATGCAATTATAGATGCGCACAGTGAACAGACTGAGCTATGCGCGGCAAACAACCTTCCCTTCGTCGGGACACTGTATCTGAGAGACCGAGGCGGTGGATTGTGGAGCTGCAGGGCGCAGTCCCCCGAGCACTCAGCCGGAGCTGCGGGAACACGCACGCACGGCTCACACCGCGGAAACCACCCGGGACGCTCACCAACCAGTCATACACCTGAGTGAGCCCCAGCGTGTCACTGGAACAGGTCACTGTGGAGCACACGCATGCACACACGCATGTACACACGTACACACGTACACACACACACACACACAGCAGGGCAGCCTTACCCCCTTGGAGAGATGGTCGATACAGAGCTAAGATCAGCAGTCCCTGTAGCAGGCACAGAGCCTTCCCGTTAGCCATCGTGCTCCAAAATGCCCGGTCCCCTCCCGGCCGGCCTGTTTTATCCTCCCCAGCTCAGTTACCGCTCGCCGAGATCTGCAAGTGAACAAAAAAAAACAAAAAAAAAAACATAAAAAAAGAAAAGTGAAGAAAGTTTTTAAAATGACAGAGTGGACACTGGACAGGAACGTAATTAAGAGCTTCTTGGTTCAATGGATCATTACAGGTTTTTTTTTTTTCCCCCGTTCCTCAAAGTCTGGGGTTCCTGTTTTTATTCAATCGCCCTGCCAACAGAGTACAGACAGCTGCCAAGGCGGGGGGGGGGGGGGGGGGGGGGGGGGGGGGGCAGGGGTGGAGAGAGGGATGGTAGGAAGAGATGGATGGAAGGAGAGAGAGAAAGGGGGATGGATGGAGAGAGAGAAGGTGGCACCTCCCACCCTCCCTCCCGTGTTGAGCTCAGCGTCGGTGTGCCAGACGCTGACATGGTCTCCAGGAGGGCTCGGGGGTTTCGTGCAAAAACAGAAACACACGTCTGAAGGCCAGATAAGGCAATTACATTATTGCAAGCTCTCCCTCTCCCTCTCTCTCTCTCTCACTTTCTCGCCCTCTCACTTTCTCTCCCCCTCTCTTTCTCTGTCTCTCGCTCTCTCAGCCATTGCCTTACCGTTTCAGCAAGAAAAAAAAGACAAGAAAGCTGCAGGCCCTACAGGACGAGCAGTTCTCAGACCCTGGAGAAGACTCGATGCTGGAGGTGTGTTTATCAGTGTGCCAGTCCGATTACATAGATAACACATAGCACACATACTCACACACACATACACACACACATACTCACACACACATACACACACACATACTCACACACACACACATACTCACACACACATACACACACACATACTCACACACACATACACACACACATACTCACACACACATACACACACACATACTCACACACACACACACATACTCACACACACATACACACACACATACACACACACATACTCACACACACATACACACACACATACTCACACACACATACACACACACATACTCACACACACACACACACATACTCACACACACATATACACACACACATACACACACACATACTCACACACACATACACACACACATACTCACACACACATACACACACACATACTCACACACACATACACACACACATACTCACACACACACACACACATACTCACACACACATACTCACACACACATATACACACACACATACACACACATACTGACTCACACACACACATACACACACACAGACATACATACTCACACACACATACACACACACACATACTCACACACACACACACATACTCACACACACATACATACACACATACTCACACACACATACACACACACACACATACTCACACACACATACACACACACACACATATACCTACACACATACACACACATACTGACACACACACACACATACACACACACAGACATACATACTCACACACACATACACACACACACATACTCACACACACATACACACACACACACACACACAGAGCTCTGAGCTTTCATGCACCGGGTCCGTTCTCGGTCATGTTTGACCTTGTCCTGGGGGTCTAGTCATCATTTGAACAGAAATTACCGATGGGCCTGCTTACCAAGGACACTTCCCAGGGCCCCACTTGGCAAAGCCATCAATTGCGTTAAGACCATGAGTGAGCCCCACCAGTTAAGTTTTATAAAAGATACCAAGTGGATGTGTAATGGTGCCATGGTCAAGTTTATTTATTTATAGTAAACAAACATCACCCCAAAGAGTCTCTGCACTCAATCTCCAGTTAAACTGGGCTGGGTTTGAAGATCACCCCCCCCCCCCCCCCCCCCCCCCCTTGCACATGGAGGACAGTATTGTGCTCTGCTGATCGTGCCTCTCATTCTGTGGTCTCCAGGCGGCCGGCTGTGCTGATGAATACTGGCTGATCGTTCAGCAGGTACATTCTAATAATCACCTAGGCAAACGGTAAATGGTCCGCATTTATCCAAAGCACTGCACAACACATGCCTCTCGTTCACACATTCGAAGCACCAATACCAATCAGCTCGTCAGGAGTAATTGGGGGCTTGGTGTTTTGCTCTTTGCCGGGGGACAAACCGAAAACCTGCTGAGTGTCAGACAACTGGTCTGAGCTATTGTTGCTAGGACATATTCAGCCGGGCGATGTTCTACTCTTTGCCTGTGCATGTGGATCTATTTTCTAACACCTCTCACACCCCAGTGACCTGTGTGAGCGTGTCTCCTTATCCTGCGTTTAGGGTGTTCAGTTTAAGGACCTGTCAGCTCGGCCTCCATTTTACTCACATGATGCACTGGAGGTAGGGGGGGGGGGGGGGGGGGGGGGAATCCTGCAGACACTGCGGCCCTCCAGGACTGGAGTTAAACCTGCAGACACTGCGGCCCTCCAGGACTGGAGTTAAACCTGCAGACACTGCGGCCCTCCAGGACTGGAGTTAAACCTGCAGACACTGCGGCCCTCCGGGACTGGAGTTAAACCCGCAGACACTGCGGCCCTCCAGGACTGGAGTTAAACCTGCAGACACTGCGGCCCTCCAGGACTGGAGTTAAACCTGCAGACACTGTGGCCCTCCAGGACTGGAGTTAAACCTGCAGACACTGCGGCCCTCCGGGACTGGAGTTAAACCTGCAGACACTGCGGCCCTCCAGGACTGGAGTTAAACCTGCAGACACTGCGGCCCTCCGGGACTGGAGTTAAACCTGCAGACACTGCGCCCCCTCCAGGACTGAAGCTAAACCTGCAGACACTGCGGCCCTCCAGGACTGGAGTTAAACCTGCAGACACTGTGGCCCTCCAGGACTGGAGTTAAACCTGCAGACACTGCAGCCCTCCAGGACTGGAGTTAAACCTGCAGACACTGCGGCCCTCCAGGACTGGAGTTAAACCTGCAGACACAGCGGCCCTCCAGGACTGGAGTTAAACCTGCAGACACTGCGGCCCTCCAGGACTGGAGTTAAACCTGCAGACACTGTGGCCCTCCAGGACTGGAGTTTGAGATTTGAGATCTCTGGGTTAAGTGGTTAAAGGCTGTGTCTGTAGGTGGAGAGCAGGTGAAGTGCAGGTAAAGCGCAGAGAGCAAAGGGACAGGTGGGTCTCACACTGCTGTGGGGAAACACATCCAGGTGTTCACAGTGGAGCCAGAGAAACGGTGTGAAACACTGCAGAACTCAAAATAATCAAAGGGGGTCTGTGGCTCTGATAAGAACATGTTCTCTGGCAACGCTCAGATTTACACACACAAACACACACGCACCACACACTCAGACACACACACACACCACACCACACACACACATACACACACTCAGACACACACACACACACACACACACCACACCACACACACATACACACACACACACACACCACACACACATACACACACACACACACCACACACTCAGAAACACACACACCACACACCACACCACACACACACATATACACACACACACAATCTCTCTCTCTCTCTCTGGGTCCGACACTGAGGTAAAAGCGTTTGGCGTTCGGCCCAAAAACGCAGTCCTGTTACGCAAGAAGCGTGAGGATGTCCGCTGCTTCTCATAACGGACTTCAGGGCTGTCTCTCCAATGGCTCCAGCGCTCAGGAAGCCCGTCTCGTTTCTTTCTGGGAAAACTAATTACGTTCGTTAAGATCGCCGCCGTTAACGACCCTCGTAAGTCTCTCTCTCACGGTCTTCCGCCAAACTCCGATCCAGTGTGAAACGACCCCTCCCCCCCCAGCGCAGGAAAGCATGCTGGGTAATGTAAGAACTGTTGGGGTATCATAGACCTCGGTTTCCTTTCCTTTTTTTTTTGCTGCTGGGGTCCACCCAGGTCCTCCATCTGACGCCGTTAAGCGAAAACAGCGAGAGCTAACTGAGTGCAGCTGTGCGTCCCCTTGTGCTTGAGCTTCGAGCGCGATGAGAATCAGCTGCTGAGACGGTCCTGCCACCGCCGCACCGCCAAGCCGCTCGCTGGGAAATTAACCTGTGCGTACGTGAAGGTGACCAAGGTCCAAACGCCATTGACACGCTGCTGAGCTGCTCGCTGAGTAATTAACCTGTGCGTACGTGAAGGTGACCAAGGTCCAAACGCCATTGGTTGGTGCCGACAGCAGATCATCAACTGGCCCTCGAATCAAAATCCAAATCCAGCCCTGGTTTGTCTGGTGCTACGCTTGGGGCAGACAGTCTTCAGACCAGACTCCCAGGTAAAGGGAGGGTGAACACACCTGACTCCCAGGTAAAGGGAGTGTGATCACACCTGACTCCCAGGTAAAGGGAGGGTGAACACACCTGACTCCCAGGTAGAGGGAGGGTGAACACACCTGACTCCCAGGTAGAGGGAGGGTGAACACACCTGACTCCCAGGTAGAGGGAGGGTGAACACACCTGACTCCCAGGTAAAGGGAGGGCGGAAAAGCAGCAGGTCTCAGCCCTGGAGGACTGGTGGTGCGGATCCCTGGCCTACAGTGATTGGACAGAGCTGGCACACTGACCCGTCTGATTGGACAGAGCTGGCACACTGATTGTTGGTGGCAGACAGGGTGGTTTGAGTGGTTTGAGTATTTCAGAACGGCAGTCGAAGATTAACAAATAAGTCTAATATATCTAATAAAATGCTTGGTGAGTGTATATGTGTGTGTGTATGCATGCTTGTGTGTGTGTGCTCATGTGTCTGTGTGTGTGTGCTTGTGTGTGTGTGTGTGCATGTTCATGTGTGTGTGTGCTCATGTGTCTGTGTTTGTGTGTGTGTGCATGTGTGTGTGTGTGTGCTCATGTGTCTGTGTTCGTGTGTGTGTGTGTGCATGTGTGTGTGTGCATGCTCATGTATCTGTGTGTGTGCGTGCTCGTGTGTGTGTGTGCTTGTGTGTGTGTGTGTGCTCATGTGACTGTGTATGCATGCTCGTGTGTGTGAGCTCGTGTGTGTGAGTATATGTGTGTGTGTACATGCTCGTGTGTGTGTGTGTGTCTGTGTGTGTGTGATTTAGCAGCATAGCTATGTGCTGAAGTCAGACAGATGGTGGGGATGCCTGTGTTTCTCACTCCAGGGCCCAGCTGATAGGGCCTGGGGCAGATAGGGCCCGGGGCAGATTGGGCTCTAGGGCAGATAGGGCCTGGGGCAGATATGGCTCTGGGGCAGTCAGGGCTCTGGGGCAGATAGGCTCTGGGGCAGATAGGCTCTGGGGCAGATAGGGCCCGGGGCAGATAGGGCCTGGGGCAGTCAGGGCTCTGGGGCAGTCAGGGCTCTGGGGCAGATAGGGCTCTGGGGCAGTCAGGCCTCTGGGGCAGATAGACTCTGGGGCAGATAGGGCCCGGGGCAGATAGGGCCTGGGGCAGTCAGGGCTCTGGGGCAGATAGGGCCCTGGGGCAGACAGGGCTCTGGGGCAGATAGGACTCTGGGGCAGATAGGGCCTGGGGCAGATAGGGCTGGGCTGGCTCCAGAGGGTCGACAGACACCGAGTCTGCAGCAGGCTCCTGCAGCTCCGGATTGGTTCATCCTGACACTCGGTTTGGGAGTATATTTGAGGAGTATATTTGGGGAGTATATTTGGGGATAATCGCGGGCAGTAGAGGCCGCAGTTTCAGCCATTGCTGAGAGTTTGACACCTTCCTGCTGCATCCGCAAGACCCGACTCCTGAAGGAAGACATGGAGGGCATCCTCTGCAGAGCACAGAGACCGTAACGATGGTGCAGAGAGGGCTGCAGATTGTGGTGCAGATAGGTGTGCAGATAGGGGCTCAGATAAGGGTGGAAATTGTGTTCCAGGCAAAGTGCGACTGCTCTGGTGTGAAAGAATGTATGAATGTATGATGTGCTGTGTTATGAGATTATGAGGCCTAGCATTTATAAATTTGCATTGAACACAGGTTTCCATTGTCCGCCTATTTAAGGCACTTGATTATGAAACACTCGTGAACTCCAATGTACCCCTGCTGTTCACTGGGGTCCTCTGCACAAGAATGCCTCTTCCCCCCTCCCTGGTGTCAAGTTCTCAGAAAGCCGCTTGTCAAAACTCAAGCGATGACATCAGAGTAATAACGCCGATATCAAGAGTTATGATCATTCTGATATCAGAACGTTTGGAGGAGTTTGGAGCGACAGAAAGGACGAAAAGAAAGAAAAAAGGAAACATCCACATCTATCTGCGGTATTCCCGAGGCTCTGTCGGGAAGACGGAGGCCATTCCGGATTCTCCACCGCCGGGGGAACGGGAAACGCTCATCTCCCATGCTCATCCCCAGAGGACTGATCCCAGAGGACTGATCCCCAGAGGAGGAACTTGAGGGGGGGGGGCATCCTCCAGTGGCCAGTGTGGTGTACAGGTAAAGGTAAAGGTAAAGGTAGGATGGATAAAAGACAGTAGGAAGTAAGAAGTCTATTACAGCACTCCAAATGGGCTGAACTGGTTACGGTTAAAGCAGAAAACCACCAGGAAAAGTTCAAGTTTGGAAGAAGTCCAAATGTGGGAAAGTATTCTGTGTAGCGAGTGGCTTTAGAGGGGCAGGGTGATGCCATCGGAGCTGCCGGACGTGTGTCCGTCGGGTCTGTGTGTCTGTTCACCTGCCTAAACCACACCTCACTGCATTCTGGGGCAGTACACTGGGTAAAGTGCACCTTCAGCCAGAATTTTATAGCCATACATGGGGCTGTAAAGAGAGAGAGAGAGAGAGAACCCACACATACAGTACATACACAGACACAAACACACAGACACACACAATGGATCACAGAGAAGGTCAAATTAGTCATGTTTCTGGTGCACAAGTGGCCCCGATACGCTCACCTATAAGACCACGCGTAGGGTGTAAAGTGGTCACTGTGAACGAGAGAAACGCACACGTTCAGCCGCTGGGCGCTGCAGGTGTGGGTGCGGGCCATGGAGCAGGGTTGCGTTGGCGGAGTGTAGTTGTGACTCCGTGTAAGACTTAACGGGGGTGAAAACCCCACCTCCGTGACTCACCGATTAACATGATGAAAATACATCACATTTCATTAAAGGTGGAGCCTGCCAGTACATTTCAAATCAGTTCTTTCTTGATGCACTGTTCTTTTTGCGAGGTGAACTGCCAACGCTGTACAATGCACAATACAAACAATGACGACACACAGACTGGAGCCAGCTCTGTGCGGTCACTGGGCGCCTTGAGAGGTTAACGGTCGGACACACCCGGAGGGCGAGGCCTGGGGGATGTTTGAGTGGTTCGACCTGTTGGGTCTAGTGCAGGAGCATTCCCTGTTCTGTGGTACAGAGCCCCGACTGTGTCAGAACTGAGTGACGGGGAATATCAGCAGCGCCCATTCCCATCCACCTCCAGAACAGCCCCCATCTCACCCTCCACCTCCAGAGCAAAGCTGCAGGCCATTCTGTGCTACACGTATATCTGTAGCCTCAGGGACTCCAGTCAACGTTAACTGAACATCTCTCAAGCGCTTACCAAACGTCTCCATAGCATTTACGTTGAGGTCTACAGCGTATAATAGGGCCTGAGTGGTGTTGTTCAGGACAGGATCTCTTGCAGTAGACCACCCTGCCAAAAAATTTAACAATTTAACTGGGCAGACCGGGTCCCAGTGAACTTGATGACCAATCAACAGCTAAATCGATCATCCTATGAGGAGCAGGGCCTGTGCCCCACGTCCTGTGCTCGCTCATGGCCTCGCTGCTCTCCACCTCCAGGGAGCTGGCACGTCCACTGCCCGTGCAGGCCAAATAAACGCACTTCATCCATCGAACTTTCTGCTGGCTTCCAAAATCAGAATGGAAAAAAAAAAAATGGAAATCAAAATGTTTATCCCTTATTTAGGACATAACAAAAAAAGGCTTTGTAGAATGCACTTGAGCTCCAAACATCCCTGATGTAAGTCTTGCAGGAGATTTCCTGATTAAAACTGAATCATAGGAATCCTCGCCAAACCACACTAATGGGACATGAGCTTTTACTTGTCGCTTTGCTTGCTTGCCACAATTCTCCACTTAATGACTCGATGGGCGCCTTCAGTGGGCTTGTCTTTAACTTACCATTCCTGACAGTGGAAAAAGACAGGCATTGTGGCTTTTATGAGGCAAGGTCTAAATCCTGCTCTTACCTCCAGGACATCCATCAAAATAAGAGCCCTCAGTCAACTGCACACTCCAGTGCCAGAAATGAGTTAGATAGACGTACATTAACATAGTGGACCTCAACCTGGAGTCCATGGAAGCTTGGCACAAAAAAAAGCATGTGCAAAGGAAGCACATTTGGGGCTATTATCATTCAGTTTATTTTCGTCGTTCAGCGGTAGAATATTGTCTTCCCAGTTGTAAGTTAGTGGGGAGAATCCTGATTGAAGGGCAATCGCTTCATATACGACAAATTCATCAATTCACCAGAGATGCGCAATTTAAAGACAACTACACAAAATGGCCACTTATACAGCTTACACCTGTCAGCGGTGTTATTTTTAATAAAGCTGTCAGTATTACTGATGTGTGTTTTGTTTTTTCTAGAATTCATTCTCCTTGCCATGTCCCAGACTATACACTGCGCAAGACTGAAATGCACGTAATGTACAAACCAACAATTCGTATCAAAACATAAAAACGAAATATCATCACACAGCTACCCTATCTTTACATTGCTATTCCTCACATAGTGCTGAACTAAGTGCACTCACACATTACTGAGAAAAGAGCTCACACACCTTGGGCCAAGACCTAAATCAGCCTTTGATTAACAGGAAAAAATAAGAGCCTGTAGACACATAGTTATTCTACCCTGGCCCTGGAGAGCTGCGTTTCATGGACGCTTCCATCTCCAACCTTAACCAACAAATAATTGAACAAATAATTGTCTTAAATTAACTGGTTTAGCCTCCCTCCACTTAAATGTGTGTGAGCTTTCAAGAAGAGCTTGAAACCATGAGAGACCAGAGACCAGGTTTGTTCCTGTTTGGCGGTTGTGTCGGGGGTGTAGCCCAAATCAATAATGGCCTATGCTTTGAAGCCTGGAGAAGATCCATCCATCCATCCATTATCTTAACCCGCTTATCCTGAACAGGGTCGCAGGGGGGCTGGAGCCTGTCCCAGCATACATTGGGCGAAAGGCAGGAATACACCCTGGACAGGTCGCCAGTCCATCACAGGGCACACACACCATTCACTCACACATTCATACCTATGGGCAATTTAGACTCTCCAATCCGCCTAACCTGCATGTCTTTGGACTGTGGGAGGAAACCGGAGTTCCCGGAGGAAACCCACGCAGACACGGGGAGAACATGCAAACTCCGCACAGAGAGGCCCCGGCCGACGGGGATTCGAACCCAGGACCTCCTTGCTGTGAGGCGGCAGTGCTACCCACTGCACCATCCGTGCCGCCCCCTGGAGAAGATACAGAATGTTTATCGTAAAGGATGCCACCGTTTCTGTTTAAATAAATGTTTGCTACATTATTTGTTGGGGCTGAACACAACCCAGATTTACCACCCTGTAACACGATGTCTAGCTCTTGACTGAGGTGTGCTCTGTTGGGGTCGGAGTGAAAACCTACAGGACGGTAGATCTAAATGGCAAATGGTTGGCATTTATATAGCGCCTTTACCCAAAGCGCTGTACAATTGATGCTTCTCCATTCACCCATTCATACACACACTCACACACCGACAGCAATTGGCTGCCATGCAAGGCGCCGACCAGCTCCTCAGGAGCATTTGGGGGTTAGGTGTCTTGCTCAGGGACACTTCGACACAGCCCGGGCGGGGGATCGAACCATCAACCCTCCGACTGCCAGACGACTGCTCTTACTGCCTGAGCCATGTCACCCCCTGATCTCCAGGAACAGGGTCGGGCAGCCCTGCTCTAGCTGTTAAATCAGGTGTGCTTTGTTAGGGTTGGAGTGAAAACCTCTAGGATGATAGATCTCCAGGAACAGGTTTGGCCCTGCTTTAGAGAGAGAACTACAACACAGCACACTGTCTCCATACATGGTAAAGTATGCATAATTTGAAATTATTTGTTTCATTGCATTTATCGGGCCAGTGTTCTCTGAGTCAGCTTTTTGTTGATTTTGGAGGGGCATTAGGCAACACACCCCTATGAAAACCTGTTAAATTAAATTAAATTAAAATAACCATTGAAATAAATTCATTGACATTTTATTCACAAAATATATCTGGCATTCAACAGGTGAATTTAAGTGCTCAAAATAAAATAGCATTCAGTAATCCCCTAATTATACCCACACATTATGCTTTAAAACCAGTACCATGTGTCAAACAGCTAAAGCAAATCAACTAAATTACAGGTTTAATGACGATGTTCAGATGTTGGTGGGGCAGCATTCCTGCTGTGAACCAATCAGCTGGCAGGGTGTGTGATGACTAACTGCCACAGTGAAAGCCATGGCAACAGTCTTACCATTTTACTTCTCACTTGTGATTTTCCACTTGTGGTTAAAAAAGTCATCTGCCAATCAAGCTACACCACTGCTGTACAAAGGATCAACATAAAAATAAAAATAAAAACCACCAAAAAAGTAATTTAAAAAATCCTTGTTTGTTGTTATTTTTGCCCCAAGAAACTAAAACATGCAAATAAATAATTTTTCCATTTGCCCTTTTCTGGGTGAGGGTTAAGGAGGAAAATAAGCTATCTGTTGGCACCTCAGATCCTGGTGGTACACACACACACACACACACACACACACGTACACACATACACACACACACCTTATCCAGGATCTGAGAGGGGTTGCTAATTGCTGGCCAGGGTTCCTGGCGTTGTAGCCGGCACATATCCTGTGAATAATGGCTGGGGTTGGTCCAGAAGGCCCGGGATCCAGACCCCGGATTTGTTCACAGCAGGAGCTAATGATCTCCACGGCGACAGGATTGTGCCTGAAAACCAGGCGCTGCAGGTCAGAGTCGGGCCTGCTCCATCTAGGTTTTGAAACAGCTGGTTGCTGGTTGACCAGTTCAGACCAGCTCCATGCTCAACATGGTTTGACCAGCTCAAGCTATGTTTTGAACCAGCTGGTAGCAAGATGACCAGCTGCCTGCTCAGACAGGTTACCCACGCTAGCTGGTTGACCAGCTCATACCCAGCTAGACCAGCTCATGACCAGCTCAGTCTGTGAGCTAGTGAAGCAGGCATAGCTGGATTGTACAGCAGGGTTTATTACACACAGATATGGCTGGATAACTGCTGAACCAACGCAGGAGAGGCAAGTTGCTTGAGGGCACAATGAGCAACCATCTTGGGTCCGAGCCTGGAATCTGGGAGTTACAGGCCGAGTGGCCTTTCTGTTGTGCCGTTAACTGGACGCTTGGCTCCGGGTCTCACATTCATTCGAAACCGTTTCTGACTTTCTGCAACAGTCTTTGAGTCCGTACTTGTATGTGGTGGGTGTGTTGGTTGCTGTGGTGTGCCTGGTTGCTGTGGTGTTCCTGGTTGCCATGGTGTGCCTGGTTGCTGGTGGAAGAGAGGGCAGGGTATGGACTCACCTGAACTACCATCTGGACCTCTTACAGGAAGTGCTGTTTAAGCCATGGACCTGAGTCTGTATCAAGAAGGGCCTGCGGATTGTTGTTCTGAACCAGCTCTAAAACGCCTATGTGCTGTCTTGATTTAAGAGCAGGATTGCTTAATTAGTTGAATCCGCAGAGAGCTAGCTGGGTTGGAAAGAAAGCCCGTCTCTGCGCTTACTAATTTGGGATAACGTTCCATTACATTACAGGCATTTAGCAGACGCTCTTATCCAGAGCAACGGACTGCAAAGTGTATATGCAGGTACAAGTGCACTGAGAACCTTAGAGGGAAGTACCAGAAGTGACCACGTAGGTAAAAACTTGGACGCTGTAGAGAAAAAAATAAACAAACAACAAGACCAGTAAAAACAGTTGGGACAAGATTGGATTCCCTTGCTTGAAGTTACCTGGAATGAGTTGTAGGGGGTCAATGAGTTGGGCTTTACTTGTGGAGGTTGCAGGATCAACTCCAGAATGAGGCACTGCTGAGGGTCTGGGTGTAACACTTCGGAATGTGTTTTCAAAATTCCATGTCCTAGTGTTCTGGAATTGCAGTGCTTTCAATTAGCAGCAGCGATTGTTACATCAGCATTAAAATGTTCAACTCAGAACCATTTAATGTCCTCTCCCAGAGAAAAGCAATCGCATATTTCTGATCTTACACCATGAAGGGTTATATGGCCCACGTGCGGATGACTCCTAGGAGGACAGGGTTTGTCAAGGAAACAATTACTGTACAGGGGATCTAAATACTCCTGTGAAACGGAGAATGTGTGGAATAGCAAGTACATCCCAAAAATATAAAGAGCTCTACCCCTTGATGTGAAGAAGGGGTGGGTTATATATTAGGGGTGTCTATATATTAAGATAGACACCCCCCCCCCCCCAACCCCACCCCACCCCCATCACGCAATCTTAAATCATTCCTGAAACGCACACCAAACCACTGGCAGTGAGTGCGGGATTAATGCTGTCATCACTCCCAAAGTATGCCTCATCTTCCAGCTGGACGCAATTTAACCACAATCGTCCAGAACCAGAGAACAAGAGCATCCCTCCACTCTCAATCTTGCTGACGTCATCACCGACCAATCAGACGCAAGCTCGCGTCGGTCTCTTCCTGCTGACCTCACTGCCGACCAATCAGGCGCGAGCTCGACCTTCTTTCTTCTTCACGACCCAGAACAATTAACCGGGTCGTGGACTCTGATGTCTTGCCTGATGCGATTCATGTGAATTGGATTCCACCCCCCAGTTTTCTTCTATATATGATTGTTGATAATCTATATGACACAGCCAACAGCAACCAATAAATTACATCACCTATCCCCCACTTTGTATTGGTTAAGAGTAGTTGGAGCTCAAAGATCTTCAGGGACCTTATTGCGGTTAAGTTTTTTTTTTTTACCCATTTTTGGAAGCAGAATCTTTCTGGTTTATCAAAAGCAAGTGAGGTTTGTCAGGGCTGTGGATGTAATGACGGTCTTCTAATGGTCGAAGCTGTTAGCCCGGCCTGAACTTGAGCACACCGCCAATCGAGCGACTCGTGAGGAAAAACTACTTGCATTTACACTTGTGCTGTAGAAACGGGAAACTGCCATCAGATTCAAAGCCGCCGACTGCATTCAATCAGCGCTCGCTCTACACACTGACTTATCGCGAGTATTCCTTCTTTTCACAAGCCACTGAATCGGCGTGCATTCAGTTCTAGGATTCATGCAACAGCCCGCCTTTGCCGTTGGTGACCAAAGTTGTGGATGGAAAATTGATTGAATTCAAGTGTTGAGATCGGGTTCCGGTCGGCTCTACTCCCGTATGCCTGGACCTCCCCGGCCTCTCCGGCACAGTGTTTGGAGATCGCTGACAAAGGTCCAGGTCAGAGGCCGATCGGCGCTTGAGGTCTGAACTGCTGGAAGATGCCATCCGAGAGGCTCCCCCGCCCAGGTGGAAGATGGAAGATGCCATGGAAGATGCCATCCGAGAGGCTCCCCCGCCCAGGTGGAAGATGGAAGATGCCATGGAAGATGCCATCCGAGAGGCTCCCCCGCCCAGGTGGAAGATGGAAGATGCCATGGAAGATGCCATCCGAGAGGCTCCCCCGCCCAGGTGGAAGATGGAAGATGCCATGGAAGATGCCATCCGAGAGGCTCCCCCGCCCAGGTGGAAGATGGAAGATGCCATGGAAGATGCCATCCGAGAGGCTCCCCCGCCCAGGTGGAAGATGGAAGATGCCATGGAAGATGCCATCCGAGAGGCTCCCCCGCCCAGGTGGAAGATGGAAGATGCCATGGAAGATGCCATCCGAGAGGCTCCCCCGCCCAGGTGGAAGATGGAAGATGCCATGGAAGATGCCATCCGAGAGGCTCCCCCGCCCAGGTGCCCGAGAGATACCAGGCAGGCTGAACGTCTGCACCTGTCGGGGAGTCCTCCAGTGGTGCGACTGACGTACAGCCAATCAGAGCGCAAGGCACGGGGCGAGGTTCGATCAGGGGAGCGCAGCCGGAGGTCCCTCCCATCCGAGTCTGCGTTTCTTTGGAAGGTGTTCTTCTTCTCCTGCGCTGAGCTGTGGGAGCTGGAGGACCAGGTGACGCAGGCCGTTTTGGGGCGACCCTCATGGAGGTCTGTCCAGCGTCTCGGCTCGTGACAAGCACGCACGGCTACGAGCGAGGCAGTAATGTGAAATACTGCAGGCTGCACAGTGGTGAGGTGTGCACCCTGACTTTTGCATATTGCTTTTATGCAAAGTTCTCAAATTCGATGAATTTATCAGGAAATTTGAGTGAGCTATACAAAGTATAAATGTATTGCATGTGAGTGCATGTTATTAAATAAATGATGAAATATTAAAGGAATCTCACGCTGTTTCCCTCATTTCCCGTGTCACTTCCTGGGTGCTTTGACGATAACGTTTTGGAGGCCTCCTCGTCTCCTGGTGAAAGATCTTGCGTGACCCCCTATCAGTCATGCCCTGTGCAATCCACAACAAGTTCAAGATGCCGATTACAAGACCGAGAGTTGCCTCGTGTGCACAGTGCAGCGGTGTGACTCTTTGTAGTCATGTAGTGTGTAGAGGGCATAAGAAGTATTAAACGACAGACACTTCAGTTCACCCCATAATGGGAAAATGTTTTTCCCACCAGTCCTTAAGAGTTGAAACAAGGTAAACCAACATCCATCAACTGCAGAAAGGTTGGGTTCATTGTTAGGAGGAATTTCCGTCCGATAAACCCGGGCGTTTTATTTATCTGAATTGTTCCAATAAATGGATATTACATCCTTTTACAGGTCTGGACACCTGATTGTAATCAACAAGAAATTCCACCGGGAAAAAAACAAGAAAAAAAAACCCTGACCCCCTCACCGCCTGCCCATCATAGTGCTGCACTTATCGCCCGTCGGGGGGAATTCTGAAAAGGAAATTTACATTGGGAATTTAACTGCTACCACTATAATTTAACTACAGAACCGGACTGTAGTGTGTGCGGAGCTCCGCAGGTCGTTTCCATCGCGTAGCGGTGAGCATGTAGCATGTCTTACACACAGAAGGCCGCGGGTTCGTCTTGGAATCCTTCTTTAAAAGTCAGAAGTGTCTTGCAGTTGCAGTGTGTGGAGCGAAATGCCAGCGATTGTTCCTGAAACCAAAAAGGATACAGCAGGGCTCTAACCAGCGCGGGGAAACATCACCGAAGCCCCCAACACTGTCGGGCCAACACATCTCCGCATTGCATGTGTGGCACTAGTGCAATTTAACTACACTAACTAAGAACCAAGATACTAACTCAAAACGCATGTAGACTACACCCAGGAGAAACCCAAAGGCGAGAAACCTAAGACCATAAAATATAATATACAACCATAAAAATGGCATACGCTGAGGTGGAAACTGTTCAAAAACCCCCGGGAGGCGATACTTTTCATCCTCTGAAACTAGTCCCGTGGCTGTTTTATTGCACGGGAGAAACCGTGAGTTACGCCCAGTCTGGAGGTGCCAACAGTGCTTGTGTGCAGCGTGAGCTCCAGGTTCGATAAGGAGCGAGTAGTCGTGTCGTAATGTTGTACAGTACAGGGGTGAGCGAGTACGTATCGGATAGGTATCCGTCTCCGTATCTGTTCAACCCACTTTATTTTAACAGATTTATTTGAACAATTATTCCTCTCTGTACTCGTACTCGGAAGTGGGCGTGACGTAACCCGGAAGTGGGCGTGACGTAACCCGGAAGTGGTCGTGACGTAACCCGGAAGTGGTGTCGTTTAAACAGTCCCCCTGTACTACTGTGCGATTTGCAGTGAAGTACATTGTAAAGCCAAGACTTTCACCTGACGCACAACTACTACTACGGTTTTGCACTCTGTTATGCAGGTAAATCTCTATTAAATCTTTATCTGGTTAAACTTAACATTAATTAAAAACCTACACCGTCTATATATGTGTCAAAAACTGACGCTTCTATCCAAACCAAAATACACTTGATTAAGCAGTGGATAATCCCCCCTGGAGCAATGTGGGGTTAAGGGCCTTGCTCAAGGACCCAACGGCTGGGCAGATCTTATTGTGGGGTTTGAACCACTAACCGTCTGGGTCCCAGTCATGTGCCTTAGCCACTAGTCTACAGGCTGCCCCAGTCATGTACCTTAGCCACTAGACTACAGGCTGCCCCAGTCAGGTACCTTAGCCACTAGGCTACAGGCTGCCCCAGTCATGTACCTTAGCCACTAGGCTACAGGCTGCCCCAGTCATGTGCCTTAGCCACTAGGCTACAGGCTGCCCCAGTCATGTACCTTAGCCACTAGACTACAGGCTGTCCCAGTCATGTACCTTAGCCACTAGGCTACAGGCTGCCCCAGTCATGTACCTTAGCCACTAGGCTACAGGCTGCCCCAGTCATGTACCTTAGCCACTAGGCTACAGGCTGCCCCAGTCATGTACCTTAGCCACTAGGCTACAGGCTGCCCCAGTCATGTACCTTAGCCACTAGGCTACAGGCTGCCCCAGTCATGTACCTCAGCCACTCGGCTAAATGCACACTCAGGAGACCCTAAATACCATGCACCACTCTAGATTACAGTTCATATTCAGTTTAAATACATACTGTATATATATATTTAATCACATGCCTTTACCTGGTGTGAAGACAGTCTGGCCAATCAGCAATTGTTCAGTCAATTACCCGGGAGAAATTAAAACCAGGGCCGGATTTGGATTTGAGGGCCAGATTTGATGATCCCTGCCTTAATTTGTTAATTAAGTGGGCTGTGGGTTTTTGAGCTTTTGGCCTGAAAACCAGAGGAGTTCTCCAGACACGTTCTTCTTCTCCTGCGGCGAGCCGTGGGATCTGGAGGACCGGGTGCCGCAGGCCCCGACGGAGGTCTGTCCAGCGTCTTGGCTCGCGACAAAACAGAAACAATCAGATTAGCGGGACGTTAGGAAAACACAACCGGGTCGACGGTGTGGTCATACCCTTTGGAATGGGGGTCGGATAAGAACAGAGGTGTCACGCGAGCTGGCAGGCTGGGCGTCCGTGCTGGGAGACCAGCCTGCGACGGGAGACCAGCCCGCGACGGGAGACCAGCCCGCGCCGGGAGACCAGCCCGCGACGGGAGACCAGCCCGCGACGGGAGACCAGCCCGCGACGGGAGACCAGCCCGTGACGGGAGACCAGCCCCGCGACGGGAGACCAGCCCGTGACGGGAGACCAGCCCCATGACGGGAGACCAGCCCGCGCCGGGAGACCAGCCCGTGACGGGAGACCAGCCCCGCGACGGGAGACCAGCCCGTGACGGGAGACCAGCCCTTGACGGGAGACCAGCCCGCGACGGGAGACCAGCCCGTGACGGGAGACCAGCCCGTGACGGGAGACCAGCCCCGCGATGGGAGACCAGCCCGTGACGGGAGACCAGCCCCATGACGGGAGACCAGCCCGTGACGGGAGACCAGCCCGTGACGGGAGACCTGCCCGTGACGGGAGACCAGCCCGTGACGGGAGACCAGCCCCGCGATGGGAGACCAGCCCGTGACGGGAGACCTGCCCGTGACGGGAGACCAGCCCGTGACGGGAGACCAGCCCGTGACGGGAGACCAGCCCCGCGATGGGAGACCAGCCCCACGACGGGAGACCAGCCCCATGACGGGAGACCAGCCCGCGACGGGAGACCAGCCCCATGACGGGAGACCAGCCCGCGACGGCTTTTCAGGAACAACACGCACGCAATAAAACTCCACTCACAGCATCGTTCACGTCGAGCTGTTGCCGAGAAACAGACACAGGGAGGTGTGAAGCGCTGAGAATGAGCTGTTCTTTGGCTGCGATTCTGACGAAGCTCAGTGCCATTACAACAGCGGCGCTTGGCAAGGCGATGAAGACGAAACAGGCCGATAACCAGGCATCTGATAAGAGCACTGAAACGCAGAGATTACACTCCAATCTGCTGATTAATCCCTGCTCTGTGTTCTGTCTCTTTCAATTCAGAAATGAGAACTCGCACGCACACACACACATACACACACACACACACACACACACATACACATACGCAGGCAGACACACACACACACACGCACACACACATTAATTCATGCGCACTCAAAAAAAAAAGGGACAGACCAGCTCTTCATGCATGTTCTGCTATTTATGGATTTGATGCTTTTAACCTGTGGAAGAACCTATGCACTTGTAAGCCAAATGACAAAAATGTAACTGTAACTAACACACACACACACACACACACACAACTGCTGTATTTTCTTATTCATATTAGTTGGAAAATACGATCAAAAAGAAAACAATTTGTACTATTGTCACGTTTCATGTTTCTTGTATTTTGTTTCTCCAGTTATGCTCCCCATCACCCATCTCAGTTATGACTGAGCTGTCAGAAGCTAGCGCCGGTGTGATCCTCCAATGCCCTGTCACTATGTATTGTGCCTATGACACACACTCCTACACCAGAGAGCTAGCACTGATTGGAGGAGTGGAATTAATCTGCCCGGCAACAGCGGGTTACCTATGGACACCTCGTTTGTCATTGGGAGGAAATAATGTAGCATTAGTCTCAACAAAAAAAAAAAGGAAATTGGCTTCCGGCAATCTGATTGGCTCAAGCTAGTCTTAGCTGTTATGTCATAGGTCAATGGCTCGAGTTGCCTCCAACAGGAGCCCAGCCTGCAGGAGAGTATGACTCATCAGACGTGACTGACCAGGTCTTCTTTTGTATTATTCAATCCCATTTGATTTGCATTCATGAGTCATCATTCACTTCTTTACTTAGAAATTTGGTTTCTATTATTCTGAGTGAGGGAAAACAAACGGATCATTAAAAAATAATCGCAATAAAACCTCAAATAATGCACCATTTCTATTTACTTTTAGGTGGGCTTTGGTTAAGAGGGCTCTTCTTTCCAAACTGAAAGTTTCATGGTCAGATGCATGCTTAACGCGCTGCTCGGGCGTTTAATTTTGCTAGTGCTGCTTTATCGGGAAACGCTGTTCACGCCGCAGAGAGGAAAATACCCAACGCGCTACAAACCGGCTAAAAGGAGGATAAAATTGGTGCTCTAAATCCAGGACAGACTGATTATATGAGACTCCTTACCTGGACAACTTCACTGGGACTAACCCCGAATCAGAGACAGTGGAGCTCCCTGGGCTCAGAGAAATGCACTCTGTTTAACGAACAGGCAGGACTCACTCTGTTTATGCACAGGAGAGACTCACTCTGTTTATGCACAGGAGAGACTCACTCTGCTTATGCACAGGAGAGACTCACTCTGTTTAATGCACAGAAGAGACTCACTCTGTTTATGCACAGGAGAGACTCACTCTGTTTATGCACAGGAGAGACTGACACTCTGTTTAATGCACAGGAGAGACTGACACTCTGTTTATGCACAGGAGATACTCACTCTGTTTATGCACAGGAGAGACTCACTCTGCTTATGCACAGGAGAGACTCACTCTGTTTATGCACAGGAGAGACTCACTCTGTTTATGCACAGGAGAGACTCACTCTGTTTATGCACAGGAGAGCCTCACTCTGTTTATGCACAGGAGAGACTCACTCTGTTTATGCACAGGAGAGACTCACTCTGTTTATGCACAGGAGAGACTGACACTGTTTAATGCACAGGAGAGACTCACTCTGTTTATGCACAGGAGAGACTGACACTGTTTATGCACAGGAGAGACTGACACTGTTTATGCACAGGAGAGACTGACACTGTTTATGCACAGGAGAGACTGACACTGTTTATGCACAGGGGAGACTGACACTGTTTATGCACAGGAGAGACTGACACTGTTTATGCACAGGAGAGACTGACACTGTTTATGCACAGGAGAGACTGACACTGTTTATGCACAGGAGAGACTGACACTGTTTATGCGGAGGGCTGTGAGAGTGTGCCATCAGCAGTACAGAACGCGCAAAACATCGTGTCCAAAAATAATGGGAATTTTAATAGTTAATCGTTTTTACCCTTTTTGTTTACTCTGTAATGCATCTTTGTGAAAAGCACTATACAAATAAAACATTTATTGACTTGAACATGTAAGATGAAGGGTTTTCTTGTATCCACATATGACACATTTTGCTATAGTCTAATCGGTGAATGACCTAGCATTGCTGTATGCAGGCAGTTGTGATCCTCAGCACACTGACCTACCCCTGATGTATTTCCCCACATGGGTGAGCGAGGCGTGGCGTTAGCGTGAGCGAGGCGTGGCGTTAGTGTGTTAGCATGTTCTCACAGTCGTTTACATGTGGCAGCTAAAATTAGAGCCGTGTGCCCTGCGGAGGATCGTGGGTAATTGTGCGGACGCTGAGCAGTGTGGGAAGTGCGGTTTTTGCCCTGATGGCTGCGTGTAGGCGGGGTTAATGAATGGCACAGGATGTAAAAGCTGACAGGCCGGCACTTTCGCACGACACTGGCACTCATTTCTATGGGAAACAACAACTACAATCCCACAATCCAACATGGCACCCATAATCCCACACAGCACTGGAGTCTGTACCCACAATCCAACACAGTACTGCAATCTCTCTGTACCCACAATCCAACACAGTACTGTAGTCTATCTGTACCCACAATCCAACACAGTACTGTAGTCTATCTGTACCCACAATCAAACACAGTACTGTAGTCTATCTGTACCCACAATCCAACACAGTACTGTAGTCTATCTGTACCCACAATCTAACACAGTACTGTAGTCTCTCTGTACCCACAATCCAACACAGTACTGTAGTCTATCTGTACCCACAATCCAACACAGTACTGTAGTCTATCTGTACCCACAATCCAACACAGTACTGTAGTCTATCTGTACCCACAATCTAACACAGTCCTGCAGTCCCTCTGTACCCACAATCCAACACAGTCTTGCAGTCCCTCTGTACCCACAATCCAACACAGCACCCACAATCCGACATAGTACTGGGGTCCCTGAACAAGCCCAAAGCAGAGAAACCTAAGGCCATAAAAACGCCATAACCGGAACTCCCCTAAATTCTGACAGTGCTCATAAACAGGTACTTGTTGCTATCCCACAATACCTTGCATAAGAATGTTAATTGAAACAGAAACAGTGTTGAACATCCCGTGGGTGGACTGACTGACTTACAAGTACGGTTTGCTCCTACGGCGACTGAGAAGGTGTTCTCCGGACTATAAAGCATAGGCCTGCATCGCTGTAGAATAGAGCTACACCCCCGGCACACCCACCAAACTGGAACACACATACCTCACAGCCCGTTGGCGGGAAACATGGTTCAGCACGCAAACCGTAGCAAAACGCTTTCTGAGTGAACGTGCCGCCGGTTAATTGAAATGAATCCAGTCGTGCAGCGACAGGTGTGGATGTACCAGACCCAGCCGGAGGGTGAGGGATGCCCATCGCCGCTTTTGCCAGCACTTGTCTTATTTCATCATTGCCCAATTTTCCAATTTTCATTTTTTTGAAAGGCATGAAAGTTTCCTTCTCATGTATGTTTACATTTTATAAATCTCAACCAGGCAACGAAATTGGTGGCTGAAGCTCAATGAAACCCAGCAAAATTTGAAGCCTGATCAGAACCGAGTGTTTCAGCCAAAAGGCCATAGTGAAATCATTTTCATGTTTTGAAAATGTAGTTTCAACCATGCAAGGAAATCTCAGCGTTGGGTGACTGAGACAAATTTCATTGAGGTCTGATCCTGAAACGATTTCAGACGTCCCACTCTTGCACAGATTACTGACCAGAGGGGGGGGGGGGGGGGGGGGGGGTTCCCCCTGTGCATTCTGGCACTGGATGGTTTAATCTAGAACCTTCTGCATATAGAACTCCACTGCCGCTCTCCACTCTGGTGCTGGAGATCCACACAGCAGAAAAAAACAGCTCCAGCAAGGTTTTGAAACAGTTGGTAGTTGGTAAAGCAGTTCAGACCAGCCCCATGCTTAACATGGTTTGACCTGCTCAAGCTACGCTTTGAAACAGCTGGTAGCTGGTAATTTCAAGATTGGTCGTAGCTGGATTTTTACAGCAGGGCACATTCTACTAGTTTTCTGCTTTCTATCAGATAAGCGCCGGGCCTCCAGGGAACGCAGTTCAGCGAAATGCACGGTCGGCATGACGTGTGATTAAGATTGTTCCCTCGGGCCAACATTCTAACGCCGATGTAACAACTGAAAGCAACAGAGTTCTAGAACACCGTCTCACAATTCTAAGAATGCGTTCTTAAAGAGGGGCTCAAAAGATGACTGGACCGCCGCGGCATCGCCGGAGCGCGGGTAAGCTCACTCGCGCTCCGGGTTAAAGATCCAGGCCTCGGCCGGGCCGCCTTCTCCATTACAAGCTCGGCCCTCGCGCCTGCCGCTGTCGCGTGGAGGTCGATTAAGGGGGACAGCCAGCACCGCGTGCGGGACTGCGGCGGTGTGACAGGCCACAGGAATGCGTTTAAGTGCAGATTACAGCCTGTTAAAACCCTGCACCCTGGAAGCCATTAGTCAAGGCCCCTTACGTTTTTTCGCCGAACATTGAAAGTCTCGAGGTCTGGCGCTGGCAGCCCCGGCGAAGCCTCGGGGGTTATTAATGGCCTGATCCGTCTGTCCGGAGAGACAGGCCGCGTTGCCTTTCTCAACATCTGGCCCAGTTCCCCTGGGACGCTGGCTTCCTCCAGCATGAGGTATGGGAATTCCTGGAGTCTGGTGAGGCCTGGGCCATCTGTAAGCCCCTGCCCCAACCCCCAGACCCAACCCCCAGCCCTAACCTCCAGCCCCAACCCCCAGCCCTAACCTCCAGACCCAACCCCCAGACCCAACCCCCAGCCCTAACCCCCAGACCCAACCCCCAGCCCTAACCCCCAGACCCAACCCCCAGCCCTAACCTCCAGACCCAGCCCCCAGCCCCAACCCCCAGCTCTAACCCCCAGACCCAACGCCCAGACCCAGGCCTGGGCCATCTGTAAGCCCCAGACCCAACCCCCAGCCCTAACCCCCAGACCCAGGCCTTCGTCGTGCCAGGAGACCTTTCAGCTGAAAAACAAAACACACTCCAGTTATTTATTCCTATATTTAATCGCTCATAATTTTTCTCTCTGTCTCTCCACTTGCTGCCTTTTTTGCCCACCTACCTCCAAGCCGAGCGAGAGTGTGTGGCCTTTTACGGGCAATAATTTCCCTGTGGGGGAATTTCTGTGGGTGTGAACTGTGAGGGAGGGATGAGGGGCAGAGAGGTATGAAGATGTGGTGTAAAGGTACAGGTGCTATATAAATCTGAAGGAGCAACCCCCCCCAACCCCCTCTACCCAAATGACACGGAGCCAAATGGTTCACCTTCCCATGGTTCATTTCTCTGGCTGAAGGTGCACCCGGTTCAGGGATCAGCAGCTCATGGTCCTGGATGACTAAGGACAGGTGTGAAGACAGTATGGCAGCATTAGTTACCCAGGAGAAAAGAAAACCAGGACTTGATTTTGATGATCCCTGCTTCAGACCCGAGGCCAGGATCCAGACTTGCATTGTCACAGGGATCTGAAACCCTCGGCTTCAGGGAGAGTTACCTGTATAATCATGTTTATGTTTTTTTCACAAGTTTTATGCCCAACGTGGGACTGAGGAACTCTAATCCCCCACGGATTGGGCACAGCCAGCTAGACGGATGAAGTGAGAGAGCAATAAAGAGACGGAACTGCTTCACTGCTGACTCGTGCTTAACGTGAGAGTATCACTTAAACGTAACATAACATAACATAATTTTATTATGTTATAAGAACAGGCCATTCACTGCTCATCTTTTCCCACCCCTAAGTGTATCTACTGCTCGGTTTGCCTAAAAGCTCAATAGTACCTAGCACCATATCAAGCCTGGTCTTGAAAACCCCCAGTTTTTCTGCCTAAACAACATGTCATGGTGAGCTATTCCACACAGTGTCTAATCACTGTGTTCAATAAAATACTTATATCTGTATGAAATTTCCTTTTGACCCTCTCGTTCAGCTAACCGAACTCAACCTGAAGAATTGCCTATAGTTCACTTTATTAATCCTTTTAAAGCCTCAATCAAATCCCCCTTTGGTCTCCTTTTACTAAGCTTAAAGCGATTAGGCATCTTAAGTCTATCCTCCTGTCCTGTTATATTTAATACCTGGAATCAATCTGGTTGCTCTTCTCTGAACCTTTTCCAGCGCCTCTATATCTGTCTTATAGAGCGGTCCCCAGAACTGCACACATTACTCCAAATGTGGTCTAACAAGAGTATTGTATAAGGTGAGTATAACCTTAGAGTTATATTCAATACTGGCTATGTATCCTATTATCCTGTTGGCCTTTTTTACTACTACCGCACATTGACTACAGCCTGAAAGGCTTTGGTCAACTTATACCCCCAAGTCTTTTTCAACAAGCTAATTTTTCAATTTTGTACCACCCATAAAGTAATCCTGCCTTATGTTTTTATTTCTCACATGTAGGACTTCACATTTAGTTCTATTAAATTTCATTTGCTAGGTTTCCGCCCACTTTCCATCCTGCGTTTCTTTAGTAGATTCCAACCTGTTAGCTAAACCTCCTAGTTTTGTATCATCTGCAAATTTAACTAAGGTACTATCAATGTCTTTGTCAAGGTCATTTATGTAAATGAGGAAGAACAGTGGCCCCAGCACCGATCCCTGTGGGACTCCACTTCCCACAATACCCTGCTCAGATAAGGTCCCTCCTACTACTTTGTGTTCTATTGTGTTCTATCCCATAGCTAGTTCCGAACCCACTCTGAAATGGCTCCTGTAATTCGTCCATCCTTATTTTGATAAGTTAGACTGACAGGCCTGTAGTTTCCTAGATCAGTACGGCCCCCTTTCTGATATATTGGTATTATATGACCGTTTCCTGTCATCTAGTATTTCTCCAGTTTCTAAAGACTGTCTAAAATACTTTCCGGTGGGTTAAAAATTATCTCACGTAACTCTTTGAGTACCCTGGGGAATATGCCATTAGGGCCTCCTGCCTTAATTGTCTTTAGTTTATGTAATTTATCTAGTATTTTTTAATCCCCTATCTCAATATTGGCTAAGACATTCTGGGTGTTGAGTATGCCTTCCGGCCTACTAGTAACCTCCTCCCTGGTAAAACTCTCAGGAATGTAGCCAGTTAAGGCCTCAGCAAAATCTTTATTCATATACATCAGTGGTCCTTTGTTATTCTTAATCCTCCTAAACTGTTTTTTTCCTACTACAGTATTAAAATAAATGTTTGGGATTGCATTTTGTGACTTGTGAAATTTGCCCTTCAAATAGCCTTTTGGCTAAGCTTTCTTTCTTTTTTAACCTTAGCACGCATATTACAATATTCAGCCTGATTACTCTCAGTAATAAGTTCTACGGTTCTTCTCACCATCATCCATTACAGCCAAATCAAAGGCAAACAACCTAAACAGGGTTTAGGAGCTCATATCTCAGTTACACCCAATCTTTGGTCAATTGACATAAAACGTGCTATCAGTGCTTGCAGCCACACTTTTAGCATGATCTGATTAAGTTGCCATGGTGACCCTGCCCTGCTGGACTGCTTGGCCCCCTCAACCCTGTAGGTTTAATCTTCACTTATTTCTGATGTCCATAGCAAACTTTGACAACGTGAAGGTAATCATGCTATATAAACTAATGGGTCATATACAATGGGATCATCAAATCACGGTCCTCGAGGTCTGAGAACTGCTGGTTTCCAACATACCTTTACCTGGGAGTCAGGTGGTAAGACAGTCTGGCCAATCAGTACCACTAATTGATCAGCAAATTACCGGGGATTAGAAAATCAGGGCCGGATTTGGATTCAAGCTCCAAATTTGAAGTTTGTTGGTGTATAGAATGCACATTATATGCATTTGATACATAGTATATGGGCTATGGTCCAATCTGTATGATATACTGTAGTATACCACATGTATCACATAGCACAGCCATAAGACGTAAAAGTTGTTCTCTGTGAGTCTGTACTTTGAGGAGTTTCGTTTCGCAGGAGAGCCAGAGTACGGAGTCTTAAGACTGCAGGGGAGTGGAAAAATTCCACCCATTTTTCAGTTGTTTTTGTTTTTATTTTATTTGCAGGAATGAGTAAATCAAATCAAATTAAATCAAATTTATTTATATAGTGCATTTTGCAAGCGTTTCGCAATGCGCCCGGCCCTGGGTGGGACAGATAGCAGGGAGGTTTTGGGAGGGTCCATCCTCTTCGGGCTGGCGCAGGGTGCAGGTTTTTTTTAAACGACCAACTTGGCCAATCAGTCAATGTTCACGGCAATGAGTTAGTAGAAGATAGGGGGCAGTGATGGGGCAGCTAGGGGGCAGTGATGGGGCAGCTAGAGGGCAGTCATGGGACAGCTAGGGGGCAGTGATGGGGCAGCTAGGGGGCAGTCATGGGGCAGCTAGGGGGCAGTGATGGGGCAGCTAGGGGGCAGTCATGGGGCAGCTAGGGGGCAGTCATGGGGCGGCAGTTGGGATGGTGGGTGGGGCCAGGCGGTGATGCTGGGGAGGGGCATTTAATGACGGAAGGAGGGGGGGCAGGTGCGGGAAGCTGGATAGCAGGGCGAGGGGGGGGGGGGGGGGGCAGATGACAGCACTGCTGGGATTTTGGGGCAAGTGCCTCAGCGGCGCTATACTACAGTG